>NW_009614573.1:0-182844 GCF_000690535.1 Cariama cristata | reverse complement strand
GGGGGGAAGGTGTTTTAAGATTTCATTTTATTTCTAATTATCCTACTCTGATTTAGATTGGCAATAAATTACCTTATTTTCCCCAAGTCGAGTCTCTTTTGCCAGTGACAGTAACGGGTGGGTGATCTCTCCAAGACCCACAAGCCTTTCATCATATTTTCTCTCTCCTGTCCAGTTGAGGAGAGGAGTGATAGAGCGGCTGGGTTGGCACCTGGCAACCAGCCAGGGTCAACCCACCACAATAAATTAATCTGTATTATTTGCTATTAATAAAATATAATTATTTTGCTGAGTTCATACTGATTTCAGTTTATAATCTGTGGGATTTATTAGTGAAATTGATTTCAGAGGTATGCCACTCCCTTCCTTCATGTGTCTGGTCTGCTAGATTTGTCGCAACAATACAAACCAATATGCAGAGGGCTATTTATAAAGTCTGAAAGCTCTGTGCCAGCAAACTTAAAATTGACGGTGAGCAACTAATTAACAATTATACAACTCAAAAGAAGTGCTAATTAAAAAGTTTTTAAGAGATGAGTTTTGAATTGAAATACAAAATTAGCCAGAGAATTAGTGCCTGAAATAGAAATTTGGACTGATTAGCAGAAATGCAAAAAGCACTAGCTGTTTAAGAAATGAATTTTTAATTTTCTCTTCAGGTAAGTCTCTGCCAGTCTTTAGGATCAGAAGATACACTGTTTTGGATAGAAAGTATAAATCAAACTATTATTCGGTGTTTGTATTTCAGTCTTGCACATTTATGGTGTGTTCAGTCACAGAAGTTGGACATTCTGGCAGAGAGACCGTGACTCTGCATCTCTCTGATGATTTCTGTGCTACTGAGTTCAAAACGCCTGCCTTATTCCAAGAACACGAAATGAGGTAAGAAACAAGATAGAAGTTGTCTGGAAGAGTTAGAGTTGCTTATGTAAAGGCATTCAAGTCTGGTAACTGCGGGAGCTTCATAGGTTTTGAGGCTTTTCCCCTCTGCCATTATGTTCTGTTCTATGGAATGGCAGGAATGGGAACACAGTGGCTTCAGAAGTGGTTTAGGTGCTACATTTTTATAAGGCAAAGTGGTGAAGGGTGCATAAATTAAATAAAAGCAGCATTAAAACCAGATCTACTTGCAGAGTCTGTGGAAAGATCTTTTGAAGTTGCCTGTTTTCATGCATTTTATCTTGTGTGTGAGTATGTGTAGGGAGACAGAATGAGATTATTTTGATAGAGCAGAGTAATGTCTGCATGTTAATTCAGCAGGTAAGTACTTTGATTAGCTGTGTTTGTGTCTGAGTTAATGATGGGTGCTTTTTCTTTAAATGTGAATCTGTCAAGCCCTGCTTCTTGCCACCGAGTATATCTCCAGGATGACCTCATTTTTGAAATGTTATTTTGATAGTCTGTCTCTTTTCTGGAAATCGTATCTTTTGGGGAGTATACTTGGCAATCTAAAGGAAGTAATGAGACCTCCTGTGGAGTGGGAAAGCTGAATTCCACTGAGCATTAGACTAGAGATCTGGGTTCGGTGCTACCTCACACGTATATGAAATGAGTCATCACAGCAGATGAGGTTGCACAAAAAAGGCACAGTTCACACATAAAAAATTAAAAAGAGCCCAATTCGTGCCAGCTTTGAAATAATAGAACTCATGAATAATCCTGAAGGCAGTCTTGCACCTTGCTCCTGGCAGTTCATGTGCTGTACTCCAAACACCTTTTAAAATTCGTATTGCAGAACCATTTCATCTCAGCTCAATAAACACTAATAGGTTTGACAATAATGAAGTTTGTTTAATAGTACTGGAATGGGTTGCATATTTTGGTTTTTCCTGTTGTGAAGTGAAAGAAGTTGGAAGAGAATCTACATGTCACTCAAATATTTTTCTTTGTGTATTGGGAGTTGACACCATCATAAATCTGTGCATTTCAGATGATGATGTAGTCTATAGATCTCAAAATTTATTTGGGAGATTTTATGCAAAGCCTCTAAAATTCAGGTGGGTTTTACTGTGAATATGCGTATGCTCATAAATTAATTCAAATAAGCATTAACAGGAAAAGCCTTTGTATGGATCTGTAAGATTTGTTCTTTATTGGTTTACACTATACTTAGGGGTTACGAACTGTGCTAAAAACCTGTTATGTCTTTAAGGGTTACCATTGTGTATGATTATATTTTCAGAACTGTGTAAATATTATTGGTATATAAACTGAGTTTTTATTCATACTTGTCAATAGTTACTGTAAAAGATAGGCTCCAGTTATCCTCAGGATTAGAATTGCCGCAGTTTGGATATGTAGATGGTTTCTAATTATAGCAACATTGGAATGTGAGCGGTCTCTGGCTCACTAATAATTTTCTTCTGAGCTGCAGCCCATCCTATCAAGGAATGTGAAATCATATCTGCAAGTACAATCTGCGCTACTTCCATTAACTACTTAGAATAATGGAGACTGGCTCATGCCAAACAAAAATAGTACAATGATTGCAGTGAAACTGTATTATAATGGTACATTGGGTTTCATTAAGAGGCATTTTCATCATACAGCATAGCTGATTCAGAGCAAAGATGTCATTCAAGTATTTCAGTCCAACATGCCTTTGCTCACCGTTACTGGTGCCATGAATTGATGAACAGAAATTATGATAAAGGTAGCATTTTCCTTGAAGCCACTTAAGGCTGATTTTTTTTTAACTGTACAAACAAGATATGTATTTCATAAACAGGAATAACAACTGGCATACGTTGACTGATTATTTAACTTTCCTCTTTAAAAACAGCTTAAATTAGATGAATCTTAAACAGATTTACCATTAGGCCATTATTTTTCTCAGGAAAAATCATGACCTTACGTTTTAGCCAGGTCCTTATGTTTTAGGCTTTGGGGATGATCATCGTCTGTTGTTTAATTTCTTTCTTTTTTTTCTTTGCAAGATCCATCAGTTTAAGTATTTGGAAGACTTATGGACTATATCGATAGTATATCATGGTTTAAATGGATTCTGTGCAGTTCCATCTTCAGCTGCTGTGACCTCATTCCCTCTACTGGAACATAACTTTACGGCTAGCTGGTTGCCACAGCTGTGCTTTTGGCAGTTCTTTCTGTATATTTCTTTCCGTAGTTTATCATGAAAAACCAAATGATCCAGCAGAGAGGTTAACCCTATGTATAAAGGATCTGGAGGAGGAAACAGAACACACTAAATCAATAACAAAATAACTTATTTTTCTTTTAAAAGGAGTGCTCATCCATCATCATGTCAAGCCAATTCTGATTAATAAACATAAGAGTTTGAAAAGATCACCAAGCGCTGCTGTCCATAAGAGCTGATGTAAGATGACCTTAATCATTAGCTCCCTGAGAACTACCTACATGCTTGATTGAAGCTTCAGTCTCTCAGCAGTGGGCAGATTGTGATCCACGCATTTAAAGTTGGTGCGTTTCAGACAATACCTGTGCCTCTAGGCATCGACACACTCAAAAAAACAGATCATGTAAAGTAATGAGTATTGCTTTGGAAATACTGATTCTGATAGGTGGCCTGTTGTCATGTAAAATGGCCACTTCCGACAGACAGCTTTTAGATAAGCTTGGTTCCTGTGGTTACGATGATGATGTGGATCACAATGGATGGAAAGAACAGGAGTAAAGCTATGGAAATCAATAGTGTGGA
The DNA here is from genome assembly GCF_000690535.1 of Cariama cristata. Classification (NCBI taxonomy): domain Eukaryota; kingdom Metazoa; phylum Chordata; class Aves; order Cariamiformes; family Cariamidae; genus Cariama; species Cariama cristata. The sequence continues at coordinate 179,168 of NW_009614573.1, read as the reverse complement.
GCCAATTAGGAGTTAAAGTTTCCTAACCTGGGAGAGATGCCAAGAAGTAGGACTGGGCTTTTTAGGATAAGAAGACTGAGTTAAAAAGGAAGCCTGGAAGGAATCTTGCAGTTATATACACAGAAGTGATTTTTTTATTATGTAGCTGAAATTATTAACACAATTTGAAAACAGTTTAAAGCTCCCAAAGCGAAATGATAGGGGATTTTTTTTGTCTCTTGCTTTAACTTTGGTTAAAAAATATTTTCCCTGAAGCATTAGCATTCTTTCTAGGGCTTCTTACTGTTTAGGCAGGTCTGTTACCGTCCATTTTCCGCTGCCTTTCGGAAAATTGTTTTCCCCTCTGTTCAATTGATTCATTTGAACAATAGTTCAATGCTCTAATGCAACGTAAGACCAGCTTTCAATTAATTCTGGAGCACGTCTGCTGTTTTCTTACTTTGAGGACTAAATTGTAGCAAGAATTCACAAAAGACATCTAATTTAAGCACATGTTTGGGGGTAGAGGGAGGGCAAATACAGTGAAGACGTGCTGGCTATTGCCAGCAAAAGTCACAAAAACCAAAGGAGGCAATTGTCTGTGAGAGTGACCTAGATGAAGAAATAAGAGGGGGAAGGGTGCAAGGAGGAGGACCACCATGTGAGTAGGTGAATTGTTAGGAGCATGAGATACCCCTCCAGAGTGTTGCTTTTAAAAAGTAAGGTATTATGTGCAATCTGGCGTATTCCAAAAGAAAATGGAGAGTCTGGTCACAGGTGTTTTCCTAAGACCCAAGGATAAATCCTGGAGAGGGAACAGCGTGGCTGTTACTTATGGATACCTTCTCCCATCTTGCAGCGGGGTGGTGGAACCATGGGCTCCTTCCTGAGCAGGACTGAAAGAAATTGCTTCATAGATGGGAAAAGAAGGCTGGAAAATTTAAAAAGTAGGTGGAATAAAATACGAGGGAGCTGCATCAGCAGTGTTGCACTCGCAATGGCTAATTCTGTCCCTTGCTGTTTCTTTGAAGTGTCCTCTGCTGGGCAGTCAAAAATGTTTTGGCATTGTAAAATGTAGCACATTTTCCTCCTTGGCTCTTGACAAAGTTCACAATATGAATACTAAAATTCAGGCTAAAACAAACCAAGCTAACAAGGCTGTGGCTAGGTGTCATTTAAGACATTGGTTAAGGAGGTTTTCTCCTTTATAGTCCACATGAAAGTTGTCTAAAAATAATCTTTGGCCCGGTTATAGCTTCAGCGCTGGAAGCCTGGCTGGAGTCTCGTCTCCCTGGTGCTGTGCTAAGGATTGTACTTCCTCCCACTTTGGTGCTGTTGCTGTGAATGACATTAGTTAAGGTATTGTCAAGGTTTGATCGTTTACTATTAATTGATACGTATTAATTATGTATTGGATTGTTGTTGCATGGCATCCTGTCATTGATTTGTTAAAATTACAAGACTCATATCTATAAAATACCTTGCACTCAGAGCACGTATTCAGACTTTAAACCAGATGTACAATGCTTTTAATAAATAAATGCCTCTTGCGTTAAGTTCCATCCATCCCGCTGACAACGTTTGAGAAGCAGTGTCATGTAGCAAATCATATCCAACATAAACAGATAAAATGCATCATAAATGAAACAGGATACATCTGGAAAATGGTGTATTGAAAGTAAATGTATGATTTCAGCAGATTGGGTATTTCTAATTAGCCCCGAATAGTTCATTTTCATGGATAAGTATACATCCGCATAATTAAATGTGCAGTGCCTTCATGATAGTTGGTGGTGGGTGCTCTTTCGCGTTACTGCCAGCAGATGTCTCTCTTGAATATTGCATAGCGAGGCGATTGGTAAGCTGAACTCTGATTTAAGGTCCGTGCGTAGGGCGTACAGCTGTTGGGTACCTCATTCCAGCTGGTTCCCAGTTAACTGAAATTCTCTTCTGTTCTGTGCAGCAATGTGGGTTTGCACACAGACATCTAGAAATATATTGAGTTAATGGTATCCAGGAAGGAATATGCACAAATGTCATCTAAATGTGCTTCAGTTCCATAAAAAATAATAATGGAATAATGCTCCGCAGGAAAGAAATTTGAGAAATATCTTGTTTGATTTCGCTGGTGAAGAATATTACAAAAAAAAGTGAGGGCTCAGACAAGGCTTGAATAATGTAGCAGAAAAAAAATCTCTTACCTAAAGCTTACAGAAAACATCTTGGGTGTAATCACAAAATTACTTAAGTGCCATTTTAGATTCTATTCCCCAGTTCATATTCTGAGCTGAAATAAGAAAGTAGTCTAAGTAGGAGTGGCAAATAGGTAGTGTAACCTTTTATATTTTACTGTTACTAATACCAAAGTAAGATTTTGAATGAGAAGGTGGAATTGGAGGAGAAGTTTGAGCAAGGTGGAATTTGACTAAGTGCAGCGTAGAGTATGGGAAAACCTTACAGGAGGCAGCTGCTCCCGTAAAGAACACGCAGGTGGAATTTTTGGGGCAGGAAACTGAATGTTGATGAGATGTTGAAAAGATGAAAGCAAGGCTTAGGTTGTCTTGTTATCAGTAGAGGGATAGATCAAAGATGTAATGTGGTTGAAATTCCAGCTGCTGTGTTGGGTGGCAGAAATTTTGACATGCTAAAAAGGAATGGGTACATACTATAGAAGTCCACAGAGAAAGAGAAGTCACAGTGGAGGTTCACTTGTTATGGAATAGAGTTTGGCAGTAAAGGTGCAAATTAATTAGTACATGTTGCAGAAGAAGTGGTCTGAAAATAAGGATTAAAACAGACATGGATTCACTAGGGACTTTCTCCTTATTAGCACGGCCTGGTGCTTCAACCTGCTGCTTAGATAAAAGTTCACAAGAAGGATAAGAGACTTCAGAAACGAGAGGGGTTATTGAGTAGTGAAAACAGGATAGTGGAAAGGTTGCAATTTTAACATGCTGAATGTAAACTGAGGTGGTGTGTCCAAGCAAGCATGTGCAGCATTAGCATGCACTTAAAAATACATGTCGCTGAAATGTAAATACATTTTACACATAGCTCACTCAATAATGATCGAGATGGGGTGGGAGGATGTGTGAGGGCAGAGAATAATTTGTCTATCAGTCAAGCCAAGTAATTTTCCCCACTGAATACTCTTCAGGTGCAACATGAGTGGAGGAACTCGTCTGCTACCTGATGTTAATGTTTAGTACAGCAGGATTTTTTCTATTCAAATATACACTTCTGGAAAATCAGTTAGAAATGAAGGCTGATAGAATCCCTAAAGAAACCTGCTGTGTATTTTTAAAGTGGTTTTTTTTAATACAAAACCTTTAGGAAGCTATGACAGATCTCCAAAAGGATAGATACTTCAGAAATGCACTGCTAGAAATAAATTCTTTTATTGTGTTTTGTATTACTTTTCAAGTTCTTTTAGTTTCTTTTATGAAAAGCTATTTCTCTTTCACTGTGAAAGTGCTTCTATGGGAAATGTGTATCTGATATCAACAGATTCCACATAGGGTTGTTTCAGGGATATGTGTAGTTTCTGAGGGCGCAACTTCCATTATAAGGAGAATGAGAGTTCTCGTTTTTTAATGAACCACACAATGTAAGAACAAAGAGGCCCTTGATAACTTTGCAACAAAGAAAAGGGAAGAGAGTCTTATTTCCAAGCCTGTAAGCAGCAATTTTATGAGTGTAGAATTCTAGGTATGCAGAAGGAAGAAAAATACCTGGATGGCAAATTTCCTTTAAAATTAGTGCAAAATGGGCATCCATTTTCCTAGCTGGCTTTGCAAATGTCAGTCATGGAGTTTTCCTTATGAATCTAACCTTTAAGAGAGGCTGCTTAGGGCTGCTGTCCTGCTGCATCCTGCTGCTCTGCATACTCCAGGAAATACTGGAACATATCTCTCTAGATTAACACAGATTAATTTGTTGGAAGCTGTAATTCTGCACAGCTGGTCAGAATTTACTCCGCTTGTGTGTATATATATATACACATATATATACATATAGGGAATATTGCACAAAACACTGACTGTGGGTTTTGCTGATAGGAAAGGGTAAATAATTGCTGATAAGGAATTTGATTAAATTGCTGATCATAACATTGACATTGATTTACTCAATTACTGTGCTTTACTGGGAAGGGATTGGAAAATGCTGCAGGGAAAACTTCTCCTTGCTTTCGCCATGTACTGTGGAAATAGGGCAAGAAAATAAGAACACTTCAGTCATAACATCCTTATTGTGTCAACCTTGCCCCAATCTCATATCATTTTTCCCCTCTCTGAATAGAAGTAATATAGATCAACACATGTTCATTACTGCTGTGGATTTTAAGACACGGGAAGTGATGTCTGGGCTTTAAAAGATGGATGGTCAATTAGTTTATGACTGTTAACAGCACTACGGTTTGCAAAGATGGAGAAAATGTTAGTCAAATAACACTCAGAATCTCTGCTGATTGCCTCTAATTGCCAAAAGGAATTTTTTTGCTTTGATATAGTGCTGCACAACAGGTACTGCACATAAATCTTTTGTTTCATTTGCTGATGCATTCAGTATTGGATGGAGGAAAGGTCTGATCCGATTAATGCACTTGTTGCTCCATGCACCCTGCTCTGAGCAGGCAGTTGGACTAGGTGGCCTCTGGTGGTCTCTTCCCACCTGAATTGTTCGGTTAGTGTATTCTGTGATAAGAAACAACTTTCTATACCATTTCTAGTGATGACAACTATGCAAACAAATTACGCAACTTTGGTGGTCCTTTCCTACTTCATTTGTTAACAAATAAAAATTAAAATTACAAAAACAACTTAGATAATCAGTCCAAATATTCTATGAAATGGACCTTTTGAAGTGAGTGAGAATATTCTTATTGGTGGCAGTAAGGGTTAGGTCAGACTTTTTACACATAAATTTTCACTTACTGTAAGCATGGTAAAATTTTCTTAATTTTTATGTAATTGCACTCTTTAAAAATAAATTCTTTTCTGGAATTACCTTTTTCTAGGGGGAAAAAACTTCTGGAAAATAGTATAAAAACCACATTTAATGTGAAATGTTTGATAAAATCAGTTTTAAATGCTACTTAAGATAGTTTAAGTTATTAATACTGATTGATACTAGAAATCAGTATGTTTTTTACCAGATGAGATTTTGTTTTCTTTTTATATTTCTTTTATGAAATTAAAGTAGATATGCATCTGGGTATAAACACTTTCTTTTTTATCGTTTTTAAGACCACAATATATTTTTTTGTTTTATCATTGCAGAAAAATATCAAGTTTAAGTAATCCTCATTTAAAAAACCTTGCAGTGTTATTTTTATAAATGGTATCATTAGAAAGACAGAAATAATTTTTGTTATGTTTCATCAAATCTATTATATAGTATGTAAAATATACCTTTGAATTATTTGATAGTGTGATTCCTAAGTGATACTAGAAGCCTGATACAAAACAAGAGCCAAGAAATTCCAAACTAAAGATGCCATTATTCGAGGTTTCATTCACATTAAGATGACTGAAAATGAACATTATTTCTTTGACCTTCATCATTCTCTGTTCTATTGCTAATATATTACTTTAATATGATTTTTCTAAATATATATGAACTTCATGTGTTGCTGTATTCCAGTAGGTATTGCCTTAATACTTCTGCAAAATTTAATAAGTATATACTGCAGTCACAATTTATCCTGGTTCATAATTATTCATCTGAACTTTTTTCATCATTTTAGGCTAAAATACCCAAAGCTCCTTGTTGGAAACTTTTGGTTTTTTTAAGGTGACTGTGAAAATTGATTTAGTAATTGAAAAATGATTGAAATAAACACAATTGCTCATGGTGCTTGAATATACAATTAATGCAATACTTAGAATTTACAGCTATTATGAAGATCAAAGTAAACAGGCTGGTTATTTTTGTAGTTATAATTAGATATTCTACAGGGAAATGTATCTTAAGCTTGTTGCTTCTCATATGAAAGAACATAGCAGTTGTAATGAAGTCTTTCCAGGAAAAAAAGAAATCTATGTAATTAATGTTGTGTTTTCCCTTCTGGAAATACCCAGTCCACAGCAAGTCACGTATATGTTTGAAAATGTTAAAGGAAAGCTGAAGAAACAGTGGGAGCTGTGTGTTTTGAAAGTATGGAGACGAGAGACAGCCCTGTCTGTTTGCTTGATCTGTTCCTTCAGGCAGAAGCTGGATGAGAAAGAGCTGCCCAGGATAAGAAAAAAGTAATCTTGGTTTTTCAAAACAGCAGTAAGACATGATAGGCATAGTTGTGCAATATGAGAATTTTGATTCAGATTTGGAGCTTATTGTTCTGCTCTGTTGTAAGATGTTCCTGAACATCTAGAGATGAGCAGGGGCTCTGTTTTCTCATATGCCACTGTTCGGCTGTTTTAGGCTTCTTGGACCAGATTTGCTGCAGTTATGCTTTATCACAGCAAAATGTTACTTGTGTTGTGCTTGGGAATACTTTGCTTAGAGATGGCTTTAAATCTCCAGTTATAACTAATATAAATTTCTGTCTCTCTCTGTTGCTTCATATATGTTGCAGTTAGTTTGTAGTGCTTGTGCTGACTCCCAGGTTGTTGCTAGATGCAATTGAAGCAGTTACCTTTTTTTGAGTATTATTAATGTGACGAGCCATTTGTCTTTTTTTTACTGCAATTAGGATTAAATGAGGCAATTGAATTCAGCAGCAGAAAGTATAGAGGAAGCCTAATAGTGCACTGTTTTGATGTGACATAAGCGTATTTCATTTGGAAATCAATTGTTAAAATGTGTTAAATTTTCAAGAGCAGAGCCAAGGCCCATCCTTCTCACAATGCAGTTACCTTGGATTTTTGCCTGGCTAGAGCTGGAGTCTATAGTAATTTCACAGTACGTCAAGTTACTAAATCAGAATTTAACCTAATAGGAATTTACAAGAATCAAAAGCAAAAGATGGGACAGCATCAGCTACCGCTTCCCATCTGAAAAACACTGTGTGTAAATCTGCAGAAAAAGATGAAAAAATCTGAAAGAGACTAAGTTCCTGCCCTGTGCTATGTATTCTTCCTTTCACTCTGCTACAGCCTTTGCACACGCTGTTGTTTCAGCTGAATGAAAATAATGTGCGTCAAAATACAGAATACAGCCGTTGTCGTTGAGGATCCTCCTTTGCTTGAAGCATGGCTCATTTCTTCCTGCAGAGAACTGAGCTCCAATTGACATCCTGAGGAGTATTATGTCCACTGTGCTGTGGACCACAGATGCCTTTTGTGTGCTTTCCTAGGCTGTGACCTTCAGGGTCACAGAGTCCTTGCACGTCTGGTAGTGGGCCCATCTGTAGCACTGGGGGCTGAAATGCTGTCCAAGGGTTGGGAATGATCTGTAACCTTTCTTGGTCTGACTTCCTTCCCAAACAGCATTTCTACAGACTCATTGGGATCTAAGGCCATTCCATTTGCATTTTGTGAGGATCACCTTGGATTTAAGGAGGATGCATACCTTTATTTACCAGCTCATTTTCAGGAGGGGGCTGCTAGTCTGTTGTTGTGATGGGAGACCAGTTTTCCATTTTCAGCCTGCTTGGCAGTATGATTCACCTGTTGCACAGAGAGTGTCTCTGATTCATGGTGGAAGACTTTGGTAAGCATGGAGAGTAGCCTCATCTTGTCTCCCTGCAGTTTTATGTTTATCCAGCAGTGCTATCCTGGTCTCGGCTTGCCGAAGTTTATCTTTCCTTGGAGAGCTTTTGGGTGCCAAGGAAGCTCCTAAAAAACTGATTCTAACTCAGTGCAGCAGGGTTTATGAGCTATGCTGGAACAGGTGAAGTTACACACCTACCTAATTTTCCGTTCCAACTTTCCATGTATGATGTACAATAGTAATGTCAGAATAGTGTGTCACTGGCTTTTAAAAGTCCTGCGTGTGTTTTGGAACAAGTAACTCTGCACAGCCCGGTAGATAAACTGGCTCCCAACTGGGAGGTCCAGTGCCCCTGTCATGGTCCAATTTGCAGTGTAGATGCACCCAAGATGTTGGAATTGTCTCTGTTCCCACCTGACAAGACATAGCTGAGACACTTAATGCGATGATTTATTTAATGCAATTACATAAAATTTTAAATGCTTGAAAAAATTTTTGGAAGATCTAATCCTACACACATTAAAGAAGGTATTTTCTTCCAGTGAAAGATTTGCAACCTGGCTTGGTTACCTTCTGTCTGGGCCTGCGACTGTAACCAGGGTTTTGCATGATTAAAGTAATTTTAACCAGCATTTCTTGTGCTAATGTTTAACTTATTCTCCACTTTTGAGAACTTACTGTGGTTTTCCCCTAGTCTTCTTTAATCTGGGTTTCCATAAATTATTTCTAGATTATACTCTTGCACTGTAACAGGTGTCCTCAATTTTGTGTATTAATTTATTAGATACCTCCCACTGAGAGTGTTTCCTGCAGAATCAGAACGCTCTTTTAATACAAAAGAGACTAAAAACTTCAAATGAAGCTCTGATGAAAGGAGAGCTATAAAATACGGATAATTTTTTTTTTAAGAGATGAATTATTTCCCTTATCTTCTGCTATCAAAGTGCTCAGTGCCTGATTTCCAAAATACAGAGTTTGCAATCTCTAGTACTTCATAACAACTGCTGGTCCCAAAAGATCAATAATAAACAAACATTTATAGTCAATGCTGACAGTTTCATTTTTAGAAGGAACTCTTTTGAGTGTAGAGAATGAATCTCTGCTGTTTAATTTAATAGTTATTGTCTAACTGCCTGTCTCCCTTTGCTTTGGTAATGCTAAAAATAATGAGGTTTACTGATATTCTTGTCTTTTCCTCTGCTTTTTGATGCTTTTAAAGTAACAAAATACAGAAGGTGGGCACTGGACTGTGTTAGAGATGTGTTGGTTGTTCCTGTCACGTTTATTTTCATTAGCCTAAACTCAAGGGACGTAGGGCAAGGAAGGGCATATACCCTCAGAGTTTTTTTGTTCTAAATAGTGGAAATACTAATAAATTGTAAGTGTGAGCCTTTCTATGTGGAGGTTTACCAAACGGGTGTTTTTCATTACAGTGTTCACAGTAGCTGCTATAACATAGATATTTATTGCATGAAAGTGCTTGCCATTACACAGTTCCTTCTCCATTTGCTTATTTGTCTGTTCAGGTCAGCAATTCTTGTAGTCTGTGTGTTTCTGCAGTGTCTAGATCAACTTGACTTTATATCAGAGTAGGACCATAGTATTTATTATTGCTAACTATAATATCATGTTCAAGGATATAATGTGTAAGAATCAAATACATTTTAACTTCTGTTTAAAGATCCTGTTTCATTTCCTCTCAGATATACAAAAATTTCAAGGCATTTAATATTATGTGCTATTAAAAATTCCAGGGCACAGAATTGCCATCATCCACTTAATGACTCTATGTTTATATAGAAATAAGCGAATTCCTAAAAAAAAGTGAAATGGATATTCATTGAAACATAAATTTATTAGAGTGGACTGTTGCAATACTGATGATGTAGCTCCAGATGTACAATTGTTAGGACTTTGTAAAAAAGTACAATTTATATGGGTTCTTTCTGTTTAATAGGGAATCATTAAATCATTAATTTTGAAGCAGGTCTCCACTGAATTAAAAGATGAAACAACAATTCTAATTGGTGCCAAAATTAGTTACTTTAAACCAATTATGAATATGTTTCCATGACTTTATCTGTTCGAAGTCATTGCTAGAAAAGTGCTTGTCATTTTAAAGACCCAAGAGATTAATGGTCTTTCTGAGCATGTACTGCACTCATACGTATTGAGAGCTGCATTTGAATACGGAGATTGGAGCCCATATTGCTTGCATACCCTAAAGGATATATGATGAATGTTGTCCTGTGTATAAATGACCCGGAGGATTAATGGTTGTCTATGAAGACTTTCAATTTCAGAATCTAGGCTCTTTGCTAATACTTTGGTGAATAATGCTTTAGAAATGCTTAAAATAGAGTCAAGAGCTGAATTTTTTTTTCCACTTGTCTATATGAAATGAATTGTGAGTCATCCTTGCTGTCATGCGATCATAGACACTTAGGCCCCAGTAATCAGTAATTATTGCACCTGTTCTAGGAGGTGCCATCTAGAAAACCAAAGGATCATAGAGTTTATACTGTTTTATTACCTAGGTTTCTTGCTCATTTCTGAAGCACACTGATGGAGCTGTACCAAAAAGTGGGATAAAATGCCTCGTTCTGCCATTTACTTTGCTGGAGGCAGGATTTGTACCTTGGATTTTGAAAGGTATTAAATATTATTTATAAAAACATTATTTTTGTTCAGCTCATGCCATCAACTCTTCTTTCTACTGCTTTATTTGTAATTCATATTTGTGTGTTATAATATTGAGCACAGAATGTAATAAGAGATATTTCAAAAGGCAACAGCAGAGAACAATCAAACAATTAACAGATATTACCAGCAGAAGCAATGCAGAAACTGAAATAATCGTCCCAGGTATCGTGGAAAAGATCAGAGAATTCTCTCATCCTTTCAGGTTGATATTTATAGACTTTGTCTCTGACTTAGTACACATGATACTGTGGGTTTTTTTTCCTTCCTTTTTTCAGGTCATCTGAAAAACTTGTTTTTTCCAGGAGAGAACAAACTTCAAGTAAAACATGACTTTGTACTTGACCCTTTCACTATAGAGGATTAATAGGTTTGGTGGATTCCTAGTATTCTCCCTAGTAAATGAGCCTAGGTCACATATATCTGGTTTTTGAGTGAGCTTTTGAATCTGCTGGACAAGAAGGTTGGTCTATGAAATTTTAGAAATGACAGAATGGCTGAGGCCAGGACAATACCTTCAAAACCTTTTATTGTCGTAGTAGCATTCACACTGATGTTTGCAGTTAGTTTGCAATTGGGGGAGTATAAAAGTGGCTTGAACAGTTGCCAAATCCAGAAATGCCTTGCATTGAAAATTGAGTGAATTAGTTTTATAGAATATTGATTCAGAAATTTTCATTCTGATTACCCAGTTATAAAATTTTTCAGTGAAGATCAAAAAGGAAGAGATGTAGGTGTAGCAAACCTATTCCCCTACCATATGAATTCTCCTCACCTTTTCCCTCTCTCCTTATTGGAGAGAAAGTCTCTGTATGTCTCAAATTTTGTATTACTGTCTTTTTTTTTTTTTTTTTTTAAATTTATTTGGACCATAATAGTGTGTAGCAGACCTGCTTGTGGATAGTGCTAAGTGTATGTACAAACATACATAAAAAAGCCAATTCTTTCTCAAAAAACTTCATCCCAGTGGTTATCACTTGTGTGACAATTATTACTTTATTACACATACTCTGCCATGAGTTTGTGTTTTGTTTTTTCTGTTGTGTTGGAGCTCACTGCTCTGCATGAGAATGGTTTCATATATTCCACGTAATTTATTCATACCCCAGCACATTATTAATAATTATCATAATCTGCATTACAGTAATGCCAAGAATTATCAGTCATAGGCCAGAAAGCTGTTGTGCTCAGTGCTGTTAAAACACATCACGAAAGCTGTCCCAGGCAAGACAAGGTTTTCATGTAAAATCATTATGGTTGAAGAGATAACGGGGAGAACTGGGAGCCAGTAATTCTTGTTTTCTAATTCTGCTTCTACCACTGATTCATTGGATGGTTGGTGCCAGCAGAGCTACTGCTGAGCCAGACACAAGTTTGCAGATATCTGGATGTGTCTGTTTTCCTTGACATAAAATGGGATTAATTCCCTGCCACGTTTGGATGGAGAAGGGCAAATATTGCATTATATGTATAAGATGGCTTTGCCATGAGCTTGTTGGAAGGCAGAACGATGCAGAAATTTAGGCTGTGGGGTTCAAGCGAGAGGTCATTGACTCAGCCGTCAGGACCCCATGGTTATTTTTTGCAGAGCTGCTGCCCAGCTAGTCAGTCCCCTCTCTGTAGGGATTCACAGGGTTGGTCCACCCTACATTGAAGGCTTTGCATCTGTCTTTTTTGGCCTTCGTGAAGTTTTTGATGGTCTTTCTTACCTCCAGCTTGTTGAGCTCCCTCTGAATGGTAGCCCTGACCGCTGACTCCCCCCACTTTCGTGTCATTTGCAAGCTTGTAGAGAGCACAGTCCATCCTATCAACGACATGTAGGTATGAAAGCCCATCTCTTCTCTCAGCATGAATAAGGCTCTTTTTCCAGCAGTAATGTAAACATGTTACCCCAAATACTTGGAAGTTCCAAAAATGAATAAAAACCCTATGTGCATTTGTATGGATTCTGTATATGCATTGTTTTTATTCCAGCACTTTGGTGTCACCAGGTCTAATTCAAGGATGGGAGACAGCCCAAGCCCACAGGTTTGGATTGGAGATGGGCTGCTGCGTTGGTGTGTGGGCATCTAGTCTGTTTAAAGGTTGCCATCCTCTGAAAGAACTTACATGAGAAAGCAAAACCTGTTACAGCAGGTAACAAGAGCTTGAGGGGTATGAAATGACCCCTCAGGAAGTATTTAATTAAGAAATACTGCTACCAGCCGTTGCACTGTGGAGTCCCCGATGGTTTGCGCTGGCCACAGGCTCGTGCGATTTGTTTGTGTCAGAGGTGAAGGGTGATTTTAGAGAGGAAGAGCAGCTTCCTTCACCTTGCTAACAGCCTGGCTACACCAGTCCAAAGGTGATTTACTCATAGTTGCAAAGTGAAAAACATCAGAGCTTGTGGTGCTCTAACCTTTGCTCTGACCGTTAACCATCTGAAATAAAGTAAAAGCTTGAATTAAACCAACAAAAGCAAAGGAAATGCACAATTATATATAGCATGCCTAGTCCTCCCTCCCTCCCTTGTGCTCAAATGTGGATTTCTTGAAAATGTGTTTGAGAGGGAGAAGGGGAAAACAGGCGTTGTGAGGGTTGCTGTCTGCACACAGTGGGGAGAATTAGAAATCAGGTTACTGCCTTAACTCTGCCAGTTTAAGCCAAAGCCACAGGGATATTATTTTTGACACCGTACAGTAGATTATAACTTCAGCTCCCAGTCCCTCTAATGGGATCTTTGCTTGCAATCTGCCACTGCTACAGCAATGAAAATTTGTCCCTTAATGCCATTTTACTATTGCAGGTTTTTGTGTTTAATTATATTATATAATAATTTGTTGCAGCATCTACACAATTCCTTTAGGAGTGTATTTGAAATGCTTATGAATTTTTATAAACACAAGCTGTGTATCACTTTAAGTGTCTCGTTGCTTTTGTAAACTATTCTGCCCTGATGCAGCATCATTTTTTCTCCCTGGCTGGATGAGCACCATCTTTTACAGTGTGGCCATTTTGAAAAGCACAAGGTTACTGATGCTGAGAAGCCCAAACCTCTCGTTATTGCATTGATGACTTGTAAGAAAACACTCAGGTGTTACAGCCTGCTCCCACTAGAGTCAAATGCAGAAAAAATCACAAGATGCTAGTAGGTAGAACGTTTATCTTTAGTGGTAAAATGTGTTATAATTGTTACAAAATTATTGACAGGGGAAAATAGATGTATTACCACGTACATTTTTTTCATGGATGTACATTCAGACTTTTATGTGAATTGGTTTACATTTTGCTGCTTTTTTCTCAGACATACAAGTACAGTTAACTGATCTGCAAAATGCTGAAGTTGTGAGATATATCTAAAAATTACCGGGTCTGAGTTACTCACCAAGCTCTGTCCTTGTGCAGGCTGTCATCAGCTCTACAGCTCTACAAAGCTAATTTCTCAGATAAGAAATGAACATGATGGCTGTTGCTCTGCTTTCCTCCGACAACTGTATTTTTTTATCTTCTTTCTCTCCCTACATATACCTATACCTCTCTCTCTCTCTCTCTCTCTGTACATAGGTATAGAGAGAAGGATTGGTATGTCTGGAGAAAAGGCAAGATTTATTATGCTCCTTCTAATTTGCTTTGGAGGCATTGCATACTGGTAACACAATATGTACTGAACAGAGCGTACTAATTAAGTACCAGAAGGCAGACCGACCCATTTACTTGAGACTTTGCCACAAATGCCTTAATTGTTTACACATGGCTTTTTTTTTTTCCCCCTCCTTTCCTTTTTGAACCATTTACACCATATATATACTGCCTGCCAGCAAGCTGATCAGCACTGCTCTCCCACCTTGTCAAAGACAGGAAACATTCCTACTTCTTCTCGCCAAGGAATTATTTTTCCAGCTACTTGTCCTTTTGGCAGTGACTGTAGCCCTGGATTGATGGTTTGTACTAGGTGTCAGTTGTGCTAAGTGTACGCTGTGTGTTTGAGTTGCTTCATGCTCGTGGGGTCAGCAATAAGTTTTTCTCCATGCTACTGTTAAGGAAAAATATTCTAATTTTAGCACTGATTAAAGGAGCTCTCATTCCACTCTGTAACTTTACCTAGAGAAGAGGTTAGTCATGGGAATATTCCTCTGGAGCTGTATCCTGTGAGGTGGGATGTGCTGGGGTCCTTTTCTGCTTTGGGCCTCGAAGGTGCTAGAGGGGACTGCATTAAACTAATACACGTGTGAGATGAGGGATGCTGGAATTTCTCGATAGCTGTACATAGAATAACGTTGCAAGTATTTGCTGAAACTGGGAGCTGTGGCAAAACTTCCATCGTTTGCCTCCCGCTGGCGACCCCAGCTAACGCCTCCTGAAGAAGGGGGGGTGTGTGTGATACACATAACTCTTATCCAGCCTTGGGCAAGACGTACAGAGGTGTATGTATACAAACGTAGAAATAGCATAGTCCGGTGTATATGATCTGGAGAAAACTGGATTGATGCTTTTTTATGATCTGAATTGCTTGTTTAACTCCCTCAGCTCAACATTTACATTCATGTTTTAAAGAACTATTGAAATAATGGAAGAAAGGTCTCCTAAAAGCAATGCCTCTGACAAGCAGAAGGGACCAAATTTCTCATGAAAGAATCTATTTTTGGTATGATTTCTATCCCATTTTAACGGGACAGAGAGGTTTGGAGATGATGGCTTTGTATGATTTTACTTAGTCCATCCTTATGCCTCTCTAATTGCATTGTTTTAACCAGAAGCATTTCTAATTAACAGTGGAACACTAACTCAACAGGGCAGTACCTGAAGTGAACGGAGTGCTCTCAAAATAAAGGGCCTAACACTGCTATCTAGTGCCAAGTAATTCCTCTCTTCCAGAGAAAGAAACAAAATAGTAAACTACCATATTGTGTGAATGAGTGTGGTATGATTTGTTCCTGTATTTTAAAATTTGATTGATTTTTTCATATATCTTCCTTCAAAGAGGAAGGTAATTTATATAATTGAGGTAGAGATGGTCACAGCAGGTTTTGGGGGAAGTCAAGAAAGAATAGGCTGCTTTACTTGCTGTACATTTATTACTTAGAACATTATAAAACCAATTGTCTTTTTCTGTGGTTTATTTTATGTATTTGTGTATGACAGAAACCACTGTACATCCACATTTAAACATCCATTAAAAAAAATCTGTAAAATATTATGCTAACACATAATGACAACTGATTTCAACCATAGGGGAAAAAAAAGTCTCCTCTAAAATGCTAATACTTAAAGTGCATTTACACAGTTTCTATATATTATATAAAGGTAATATACTGCTGTTGCACAGGCAGATGTCTGCGCTACATCAACACCTCTTTATCTCTGCTTTGCTTTGAAAGTTATTTTTCTCCTTTTTCAGAAACCTACATTTCTGTGTATTACTTGCATATCTAACTTTGAAGATTTGTTTTAAAATAGTTAAAAGTGACATGGATAAATCTCTGTCTTCAGGGGGTTGATACTTCTCTTAGTAGCACTCCTTTTCAATAGTTTCTCTTTGGATGTTAACCTTAAATTGCAAATTAAAGATTAAAGATATTTCAGGAATTGGCAAGAATTCTGAATCGTAATTTATTGAGTGTGACATGATTTGACTTGATCACAGACCCCGATATTTTTGGTGTTCTCAGGAATATGTAAATTATTGAAAGAAAACGAAATGTAAGGAAATGCTAGCCAGTCAAATTCAGAAAAGTAAGAAAATTTGTGATTATCACAGCTCAAGTAAAGCATTTTTAATTCCCTTACAGATGACTGAAGAACTGATTTTCTGGTCTTACCTAGTCATTTTGGCTGCAGTAATCACTGTGTCCAAGATGAACTACTGAGGATGTCTATTAAAATGAT
Organism: Cariama cristata; assembly: GCF_000690535.1. NCBI lineage: Eukaryota > Metazoa > Chordata > Aves > Cariamiformes > Cariamidae > Cariama > Cariama cristata. The sequence continues at coordinate 162,974 of NW_009614573.1, read as the reverse complement.
GATTTGTAATTCAGCTCTGGAATTACTGAAGCTTTGGGCAACTAAAAGGCAAGAGTTTTACTAAGTGAATCCACCTATTTCTAATTCTACCATTCTGAAGAATAAAAGTAGTTATATTTAAGCACCAGAGAATAAAAATAGTTAAATTTAAACACCAGAGGAAAATACCATTAATAATTTAAATAGTTGTTGCTTAAGAGTGAAAAAATAGAAGTAAGCACTTTGCCAGCAGAATGCAGTTTCTGGAGTGCAGGAGGTGAAATGTAGACCACAGCTCTCGGTGTTCCTCTTCAGCACTAAAAACCCCACATTTGAAGGTCTGCAAGAAGATGGGTATTTAATGAAATACCAGTATGAGAAGAAACATTATTGAGAAAAATAAAACAACAGGTAAGGGTAGTATATTTTAATACAACTAAAAGTTTCTTTACAGTTAAGGAGTTGGAGGGCATAGCAGATAATTTAGTGGCTCTTTTCCTACTCAGATGTCCCTGACACCGTAGTTCCGCTGTTACAGGTTTCTCAGAACAAAACAACAAATGGATGAATTAATCGGAATTTGATTTTTAGTCTTTAAGATGGTTTCTTTTCTGCCTATTTTCTCCAGTTAAGACATTTAAAGGAAGAAAAAACCCCACAATGCTAGGAATGACCACTTTCATTGAAAGGAACCTGGAACAATAATTCATGTAAAATCAGTGTGAAGAAGGACTTCATGATTGAGTCCATTATCTGTGAACTTAATAGGCCTATGCCCTGTGTCACAAGACATCTTGATTGATAACAATGCATGGTAATTACTTATTAATCGTAGAGAAATATTTTATGTAACAGTTTTTCAGATGAAATTCAGTCATTCAACCAGATTAAAGACTTCTATAGTGAAGACCTATTTTCAGTGGTTAATGGCTTTAATTTTCCCATCTATCTATTGTCAAAAAACCTGAACTTGGGGAATCTCAACAACTGAGATGGATTTAATATTTGCAATTTTTCCTTGAACAGATTTTCTTCAAATTTTGTAATCTGCAGTTATTTACCAACCACTTTCTTGGTCTTTAAATTGTGTGCTCTAGTTCCCATATGAGAATTTGATACATGGAATTAAAAGAGAATGGTGTAATTTTCAGTATAGAAATGAGAGACACAGATCATGCCTCCTTTGGGATTTCAGTCCCTGCTGTAGTTTCAATTATGCAAATAACTGATGTAGCTGTGATTGACATTAACAGCAATTGCACGAGACTGACATAGGTTGGTTGGATTTATTCTATCCTGTTGAAGTGCTCTAAGTGATACCTGGGAGATGGTTTTGCTCAGTTTTTGCTAACTGTCCGTGCTGTATTGGCTTTGGAGCACAGCTAGGAAAGTGTAATGGGTGAGAGATACTGAGAACACCCCACTGGCATGTTGAAGGAAGAGTCTTTGGACTCATCTTATTACTGCTCTTTATTTTTTTCGGTTGCATGGATGCCTGAGTTTATTTCTGCCTATGGCTGCTTGAGGTGACTAGTTGGTGCACAGGACCATGCAGCATGGCCTGCACCATCTCCTCTCCTCCAGGTCCCTGGTGCCCTGTGTGTAGCATCCTCCCTCAAAAGCACAGAGGGAAGCTGCTCAGCCCTGTGTGTAGCTGAGCAGGTTACACACTCAGCACCAGCAGGATGTCTTCCGGGAGGAGGATGCATCAGAGGTGTCCCAGGGCAGCCCTGGCTTAGCAGATACTGTGTAGACCTGGAGCTACACGGACTAAATCTGTCAGGAACCAGGTGCCACTAGTCAATGCCAGGGTGCTGCACCTGGCCCCTGGAAACCACCCTGCGCACCTGTGAGTCCTAGTTACTCAAGCAAACCCTCCTTCCCTCTCTACCGAACTCTTCTTGTGCCGACCTAAGCCAGTTCTGTCTGGCCACTAGCTGTGGCTGATGGGCAGTACCATCACCAGCCAGTGCCCTTGGCTCTGCAGGAGCTGCAATTGTTCATAGCAGGTCACCTTGGGGAGATGTTGTGTTCACACGGGCTGCCAGCTCCTTGGCAACAGCACATTGAGATGTGTATCTGGTGACTGGAGAAAAGGGAACTAATAATGACAGAACAAGATGTTTCACAAGAGACTGCTGGATTCAGGCAGGGTTGTCCTTGGCCCTCTGAAATGTTTGGAGGCAAATCCCTCTAGTTTGGGATTGGTTGCATTCAGTCTGGGGGTGAAATTGCCATTTCTAAACTGAGCTGTTTGGTACACCTGATCTACTGATATTCAGGAGCTCAAGAAGGCAAAGAAATGGTGGAAAGCAGAAACGGGCTTACGGACAGCAGGAAAGGCTGGGTAGTGTTGCTCTTGGTTTTGGGTTTCCTTGTTGAGAGACATGTTGCTTTCTAGGTTAGGTGCCGCAGGGCTGCATAGGAGCTCTACCTGGTGAACTCCAGCTGAACTCGCAGTACAGATGGGGGCAAAAGATACTCTGTTTTTCAACAATAGGAATGTATTTTGGCTTTTGCTGTGGAGAGAGTGTTGAAAACGCGTGACTTGTCTTCTCTGTAAATAGGAACTGTGCATGTTTTTTCTGTTGAGTGGGAAAAAATGAAGTGTGAGATAGCTCTGTGTCCCGGAGGTACCAGTCCTACTGTGCTCGCTTGGCAGCACACGCAAGTTGTCCTGCCGCAGCGAGGAACAGCCGGAGCAGGCATGCCCCTGGGTCCTTCCTGACTGTTTATCAGAAACTGTTTCACAAGTGTTGAGCAAAACAGTTGATTTGAGAGGCATATACATTCTGTCATAGAGTAACATTTCTGAAATGCTAGAAATTGTTTAAATTGCTACTTCTGAGAAAAGTAATCAACATTTTTTTTCTAGCACTGAAAATGTGATTTGAACATTTACTGTCTAGATAAGAAAACATCATTAACTGTGAATAAAACCAGGATATGTAAGATACCCACTTCTGCTTTTTTGTGTGCTAATGCTGTCTTTGAATAATGGCTCCTATAAAGACTGCTGAAAATCTTTTCCTTAACAGTGTTTGTTCACGTTGTATGCCCAGGCTTAGTTGATGTTTCTCCTCTCTTCCAAGATTTGCTATATGTGTACTTGTATTTGGTGGCACAAAATGAGAATTTAGGGGCTATGTATTTTGTCGTCATTTATTCCAGTTAAAAATTTGGACAGCATTGAATGAAAAAGATTTTGTTTCTTTAATGGGCAGAAATGCAGATTTCAGCCAGAGTCTGAAAGTCAAATTGAGTTTTATGCAGTGAATAACATCACTAATAATAGAGATTTGGCAGATCAGATTCTACCCTGATTTACACATCTGTTCAACCCAATTATCATCAGATTTAATGTGATGGCAGCTACAGATAAGTGGGTAGGTTTTTGGTCCTGTAATTGGAACTTGGTTAACAAATTCTGTTTACGCAGTAGAGGGCTCCTCTGCTGTTTCCCAGAGCTGTTTGTGAGTCTACAGAGGTTAGAACAGTAAAATTTGTGAAAAATGTTATCTTCATTACTTGGACTCCGCTAGTCATACCAAGCTAGGACTGTGAGTGAGGAGTAGCTTGCAGAGAGAATAATTTTATTCCTTCTGTTGGTGAGATGCTGTCTGACTGGCCCTGAGCTCCTGAGGAATTTTAAGTATCTGCGTAAACCTTCTGATGCTCAAGGATGCTGTGACCTGTCTCTGCAAATGTATTGTAGGCATTGTGTCTTTGTACCGCGGGACAGTATTGTATCGTGTGGCAACTGCATATTGCCTGTAGTGGGGATCCTGTTGGCATCAAACTGGGAGAATCCAGGAGGTACAGAAGTTATTTTCCTTATTTTGGGTCTTCTTAAGCATGTCTCAAGGCTCTGAATTTATTCCACTGAACTCTTACAATACTGTCTGTCTATGCCTGTTAACTCTTCAACAAGAATAAAAGGCGTCTTGCTGAAACTTTATGGCACCTAAAGTTAGACAAAATGGATTTGGTGCTACATTATGACACTTAGACATTTAATGTTTGGTATTCTTTAGGAACATGTGTGTAAGAAATTTTTAGCTTGTAAAGAAGAGGCAAGGTCATTAGTTTTCAAAAGTAAAGAGAACTGGGAATTTCACTGCTGGCCAGTCTTCCTGTGGGAGACAGGATGCTGTAAAAACTTTGCAAACTGAAATCAAGATAGACAGGGCATGTGAGAGTCATTTCACCTAACCTTTTGCATCCAATATTCATAGAATCATAGAATTGTTTAGGTTGTAAAGGACTTTTAAGATCGTAAAGTCGAACCATAAACCTAGCATGGCCAAGACCACCACTAAACCATGTCCCTAAGCACCACGTCTACATGTCTATTCTTAAAAAATTGAGCTGTGGCGTTTATACTCCAGGTGGCTCATCAGTTAAGGCTGCATTGGATCTCAGTGTGTATTTTACCTGCTAGAGTGACTCAAAAAGTTGTGACCCGCTGCACTGTATTAAGTGTGCCTGTGCTACCTGCTGCTGAGTCCACCCTGGTTCCACCAAGCGGGGAAGCGTTCAGGGCTGCCTGCAGCACGCACCACAAAGCTCCGAGTACAGGTGAAGGACAAATTGCACCAAAAAGAACCTTTTCACACAGTAACGTACTAATGTAGACCACTACTAGAGTCCTTCCTTATATCTTTAAAAATTGCCTATCATCTAGCTTGTCAAGATATATGGCTCCCAATAAAGTGAATATGCTGTGTGAGTAACAGATACACTGTAAATTTTCGGATTAGAACCATGTTTTGTAAAAGGGTAAGATACGGCATTTGGTTTTATTAACTGTCATTTCTTGAAGTGAAAATATCTAGCACCAGAGCATACCACTAAATTTGCTGAAGCTACAGAAAAAAGTTCAAATGTGAAATAAGAAGGTTGAATTGTTCCTTGTGCCACTGATGAAGCTGTAAGAGGTGGCTAAGCAGGATCAAGTGTCTCTCTCTGTGTTCCTGTTGTGCTCTGCTGAAGTGAGGGACCTCACTTTAACCTCTGAGCAATTTGGAAGGGAATCAGGACTACTGCAGTTCATGCCTGGCTGTGGCACTTCTGCATGGGTCATTCTTGTGCCGTATAAATATACCTTTCTAACAGAGGTGAAGTTAAGGGTCATGTGCTATTTTCTGTACTTTAGAATAGATTCAGTGTGTCAAAACTGAAGAATGAGGAAGAAATGCTGCAAAACTATGCAGCTTCTCATACGAAGATGTCCTACAGAATGTTATGGCATGGGAGGATCACTGGTGCTTGATCAAACGCATTGGACTCCCTGAGCCCCAGAGCCAGGAGAGAGCCAGAGGGGTGGAATAATGCTGTCAGCCGAGCTATCCCCTGCTGGTTTGCTACCCTGGCTCTACAGGGCATGTTCGATCCACTTCTGTGCTCAGAACTATCAACTTAGTGCTGCTGAATTGTCAGTCCTTTCTAGCAGAAGTTAGAAAGTGAGGCTTGGGGACGAAGACTGATGGGTTAGTATTTTTTACCTGGTCAAGTTGGAAATTACATGAAAATCCCCACCGTACCAAAAAAACCCTCCCAAACCAGGAAGTTCAGGAACCTAAAAAGTAGCAATTGTTCAGGACAACCATCTCTACCTCTCAACGGAGTGAAACATCTGAAATCTAATAATTTTTGTAGCTTTTCTGTGGAATATGCTTTCTCAAAAAAAAAAACCCAAGGAAAGTTCTATCCTCCATCTTTAGCTTGCTTTTATCGAATCCAGGTTGTGTTAGAAGAGCAGCTGACTGGGAACAAAGGAAGAAGATTAAAAAGGGCTAACAGCAAGTAACTTTTTTCAAGGAAAAAAGGGCTTTATTTTTAGATTTGCTTCCCTGCCTGTGAAAGAGACATAGAAAAGGCAAACAATAGATAAAAGAGAAATGGATGATAATGTTGACAGTAATGTCTGTCTGCATTCACCCTCAAGCCATGTGTGGGATAATCTGTCCATGTGGGAATTTTTTGGTTATTTTTCTGAGAAGGGACTTAGGTCCATGCCATGTAGTTTCCATCTCTGTGTGTCTATCAATAAATTAAATGGGGCTAGAAAACAGACTTGAGAACTGACACACGATCAGCTATAATATTTAAAGGCTTGTAGGGTTGGGTTGGACCCTTGCAACTCCCAGTCAATGTACATGGATGATTCAGGGAACTGTGTAAACACTGAGGGACAGCTCCCCATAGCAGGATGGATGAGACCTGTTTTGGGGATAAAACCAACATAGATGCATGAATGCATACTACGCTGAGCCATATGCCCTCAGGGTTCAGAGGGCAGGCCTGTTTAATTAAGTGCTATAGATATAACCTTTACGTTTAGGTCTGCATGTGCGAGACCAGTGAGAAAGGTGGGAGATCCTGTTAAAGCACAGTCTAACCTAATTCTCCAGGTCATTGGGAAATGGAGTCGCAAGACTGCCAGAGTTGTCTGTAGCACAGAAATGGATCTGAGGGACATGATTGTGTCTTGGACTGTCGAGGTGCTTTCCAGAGCCATCTGGTTACCTGTCTTCCTCCTCCAAGCCAGAACTGATGGCCACCTACCTGTCCCCGGCATTTTGCACAGGCTCCTCAGACCCCTCTGCTCCAGGATTGTACTACAGCTGCCAGGATTTGCATGTACATTTTAGTTCTTCAGAGGAAAAATGTGAGGGGAAAAAGGAAGTTTACAAATAGCTTATGTCACTGTCTGAATATTCTTGCTTTTTCTTTAAAAGATAAACCAGGATGAATTAAAATAAAGTTGCAAAATACAGTAAATGCTGCTTTCTAGCTGATCTCTTGGGAGGAGCCCACTACATTAGGATGACCGGCTTTCCTCTTACCTCATTAAGATTCTTCATTTCCCTCATCACACTGGCACATTCTTTAGCAGAGGTCAGGTTCATTGAGGAGGTCACAATCATTTTCTGCTATAGTGCTATTTTCTTCTCCATCATGGAAACTTACAGCTTGACAAAAGCAGGCTGAAAATAGACCCTTTCTGCCCTGCAAAAGTATGTTTGCATTCTTCTGTCCTTGTTTAAAACATCTAGTGCTTTATCTCATCTTTCTGTCAGTTCCTGAGTTGTCCCCTCTGCCTCTATAGCTTGCTGCTGACAATCTGCCTCTGTCCCGACTGCATTTTTGGGGTCTCTCTTACCACCCTCCTCCTCTTCCAGAAGACAAAAGGTCTGTGTCCTCCAGTCGCAGCTATCTCCTGTAGGGATGACTTGAACACTGAAAATGGTTGTCCTTGGAATGGTCTTTTGTAGGAACTCTTTATTCCAATTTATTGATAAAATTAAGATTTCTACAAAATTTCAGCTGGAATAGCCACTCACCTCAATGAATGAGCATTTTAAATGTATAACAAGGATATACATTATAATGTCCTTAAGATATTATTAGGACCTGCTGTTCCAAGATTACAAAAGGATTAATTCTGCAGAATCTGTTCCTTCATTGTTCATTCTTCTACCCACCAGTGCACTTTTGGTCCCGTTGTAAAGAAATTCTAAAATGAAATAAAGTAAAATTAATTGGAATACTGATCTGAAGAGGACTTTTTGTTCAGGTGAATATATTACACGGTTTCTTCACAGATGATTTTTTAGTATTTCTGAGTTTACTTAAATGAAAACCTGCAAAAGGCAATAGCAACAAGCATATACCAAAACCCCTAGTATGGGAGGCTTGAAACAATGTTATTACTCTGATTCTGTATTCCTGTATATCTTGTGAATGTTGTTCTTGTGATAGTTACCATGCTGAGATTTGTGACGGTGAAAATCTGTCTTTGGTCTTGGTGTAAATGTAATGTAGTCTGCAGTACAGCATTCCTTTTCATACTACTCAGCAAAGGGCTCTTTGACCTTCAGGGGTCATCTTTGTAGTTAAGGAGTTGATTATCCCTGGCTATGCCTATTGAAGGCTAGGACTGTTAACTTGCGAACAGCCTGTGGATGCTTGGTTACTGAGGAAACCTGAACCCCCCATCTCAAAACTGAGTGTGGTCCCATATTAAATTAAAGGCAGTCAGGTGTGTGGATACATGTGTGGACCCAGACATAGACTAAAATTGTACTGAGGATCCAGCACCTGCACTGTGCACTTTTTTGATGGTTTTGCTTCAGGCTGGCTCTGGTCTGAGTGCCAATTCATGGCTGGGGTGCACTGACCGATTTAGTGTCATTGACAGGAGTTCAGACCTTGTGCGCTGGGGTGGCTCGCTGAGGCAAGCCAGTGCTGTGAGCGGAGGCCATCGGGAGGTTTGTTTCAAGTGTCTGCTCCTCATCTAAATTCAATGCTAATGGAGATCCACCCTCTAATTCCACTTTGTGCCATGCGAATCCTTCTGAGAAGCTTTAGCCTGTGGAAAATCAGTTCTGCAAGACATAAAGATATTTCACAAAGCAATATCTCGATTGCAGAAAAGAGTAACTGCTGCAGAAATGTGTTTTGTTCAGTTGCATCTAGGCTGAAGATAGTGCATCTCCAGATAGGGTATCTTTCAACTTCTGTTGAAAGTGCTGAAATGTAGGCTTCTGTGTCAGACACAACATTTTTGGACAAGATTTTGAAAAAGAACTTTGTACTGTTTATTGACCCTATGCAGCCAGGCTGGGCAGACTCTTCCTTCACCGATTGGATCTGGAGGTCTCAGGGTTTTTTCTGAGGATTTGCTTTTCATTCAGTTTATACAAACATCACCCAGGAGACAGTATTTTATCCTTGTCATGCTAGCTTGGATGCAAAGCAAAGCAACTTCCCAATTGCTCCCCCCTGCCTCCAGAGCTCTGCAAGGCGCCAGCTGTGACAATGCCATTGCGGGCACCCCTGTGTGATCAATTTGGCTCACAGCTGTACTCAGTGTCAGTAGTAATTATAAGGGTTAATGTGATTAGTTTCACTTGTAGTATTGGTAAGTATCTGTTGTTGTTGCCCTTGGCAATAAATTTCCTTGTGTAAGTCCTTTGGTGTACTGTTTTATGGCCCCAATTGCAATCACGGTAGGTAGGGGAGCAGAAGCATGAGGAAAGTTGGAAATAAAGACAGAAGAGAAGACTGGATGGGTAAAAGCTCTTTTATATGAATTAAAATACATAGTGACTGCTCACTGTAAGAGTATCAAGAATCCCTATAGATAAGATTTTTACCCTCTGATATTTCTTCCGTCTCAAGATTGTGGAAAAATATGGTTTATTTCACTCAAATTAGTCACTGACTACTGGTACCATCTGGGTAATACCAAAACTCATATAAGAATATATTTGCTGTTGATGCTTTCTGTTTCATTCAGGCACTGGTGGCAAAAGCACTCTCTTCTGCACAGTAGTCTGGAATGTATTTAAGCCTGTTTCATTTGTCATTTTAAAAGGAATAAGCAAGAGGTGGTAGGTTTTTTTTTCCCTCTTGCTTTTATGAACTGAGCAGGAAAGCAAGATGAATTGAAGTCAAATGTGAGAAATCTTTTCAACCTTAATTTGTCATCCGAGAATGATATGATTTAAGCACAATAAATAACGTGCATGAATGTGCGTTGGTGAGGGAATCAGAATTTAAACGAGTTTATTCATACAGGGTGAGACATACAAAATTATAAAGACTGGGTTTATTCTGCTCTTGTAGCTTAACAGGGATGCGTGGAGTCTTTCAGATGTCTGAGGTTTTAGGGATTAGCATTGCTCCTGGAAAGGGGATTTGTTCCACTGAATACGGCTTGTCATATTTCCTTTTAGCACAAAATACTACAGAGCTTATTATATATGGTGTGGTTTTTATCTTAACCTGAACTGTGTGTGTAGTATATGTGCAGATCTGTCTCCCTTTCTGCTTTTGGTCTACTTTTTCCTTCCTTTCTTCAGGTACTCGACTCTCTCTGGTATGATTTTCCAGCCTTTTGCCAATGCCTTCATCTTTGCACTGAGTATCCACATTTCTTTCAGGCTGCTGAAATTGATTTAAAGCTAAAGAGATAAGAGAAATGAACAACAAATATTTTCAAATTGCAATTGAAGATAAGAAGGGAAATCCCCTTCCTAAGATAATGGGGTTTTTTTGAGCAGTAGCAAAGAGGAAATATGTATTTAGCTGTTGCTAGAGACATTCTGCAGAAAGGACATGTATGAAAAGTGTGGGTTTTTTTTCTACTGGCATAAGGAAATCTTTTAACATAAAGATAAGAAAAGTGAAGTCCAGTCTACAAACTTTAGTCTTTCATCCATCTCAGCATATGTAACTTCTATCAAACTGTCATTCTCTCTGGTATGGAAATGAGAAGAATGTTAGGTTTATGAACAGATTTTGGATTAAACTGTCACAGGCAGAGAGATTTGTTCTTAATGCACGTCTACACACAGAAATTGCAGGTAACCATAGTGTCTTAGGCACTTTTAAATTACCATCCCCAAACAGAGATTTTTATTGGAAAGCTAGTAAATAGAAATGCTGTGAGAAGAGCGGAGAGAAGGACTTGAAGTCCCCTCATTCTCTTTCCCAATCTGATTTTTTAAATTCTGTGTTTACGATCTGTTCAGCTGTCACAAAACGGTGAATTATGACTTGCAATTTAGCGTGCTTAGGTTCCCCTTGCAGCCATCCTGGTGCATATAAATTGCTATCAATAGCTTCTTTTAATTCTCAAGCTAAGCAAGCGGTGGAGATGAAAGGACCTTGCATGTGCTTCAGCTCAAGTGCCAATTAGGCCTCTCCGGCAGCGTGGAGCAGGGGTGGGGGATCTGTGACCAGATCCCTGCATTATCCAGCAGTTAGGCTCCTCTGCTCGTCTCCCCTTTTGGCAGCTGGAGGAGCTGCAAAGGCAGGGCTGGCCCCAGCAGGCAGGGACACAAGGCTGCAGGTTTCTCTTGGCAGGATGGAGTTCATTTATCTTTATGCTTCAGCTCGTGTTTCTGGGAGCTGGCATACTTTCCCAAGAGTGGGAATGGTAAAGCGATGTTTTCAGTCCCAGTTTGGCTGTGATTTAAGCTTTCTATAAAACAGGGTTTTTTGAGGCCTCACATGATGTGTCTCCTCTCTGCCCTCCTTTTTTTATTTTCAGGAAAATACCATGTATTTGCAAAGAAATAACCTTCTGCCTGTAGGTCTACAGCCAAAGTATTGTAGTAATGAGAAAATGTAGCAGAGCCAGGAGTGTCATGGGCTCCTAAAAACATTTTAGCCATAACCAAATGAAAGAGAAGAAAATATTACCCTCCCAGGTTTGCTACATAGCAATAAGAAAGAGATGCTTTCTGCATTGTATTTGCATAGCTGCACGGCAGTTGAGGTCAGTGGCTTCAGGGTCCTGCTCTGATGGACACGAACACGGGACTTCTTGTTGTCTTACTTCTCTGAAAGGTTTGTTGGAAAACCTAGTTAAACTATATGCTTCATCCTTTTTTTCCCCCTAGATAAAGGTTATTTCCAAATGCATAGAATTTTTTTAAGTTTATTTCCAGCCAGGTACTCAAAATTATGCTACTTTTTAGGAGAATGCTGAGTTATGTAGCTTTAGATGCATTTATCCAGATCCTTAATTTCTGTATTTTCATTAGGTGGGTAACTTTTTTTTTCTTATTTACTTGGAATTCATCCAGCTGTATGCATGCAAACGGAAACTTAACTTAAATGCATTTTAATTCTAAAATTGCTTCGATTAAATAGAAATAGTTTAAATAAATTTGACACATTTTTCACTTAAGCTTAGTGAATAAAGGAAATTCACCAAAGCTAGTGAATAAAATGGTTTTTTAAAGCTATTTTTACAGGAAAGTTCCCACTCCAATTTTGAAAAATTAGGCAGGTGCTTTGACAGTTGATTTTAATGTTAGGTGTGTAATTATTTTAAAACCTAACCAAAACTCCAAAGGAAAGATTTTTCTAAACAAGAGAAACTAGTTACTACCAGTTGGGGGAAAAAAAAAGGTATCTTAACATTTGTTTCATTGTAAGGAACAAAACTAGTGTATATAGGTATTAATATGGCATGGAACATTGAAATGTGTGTAACAGTTGTGTTGACATGAGAACAGATATTTGCCTTGTAGGTTTACTTGTAATTAGAAAGCAGCACCTTTAATTCTTTATAAATTGCTTGGTTAATAAATATTTTAGCTTAGCTTAATACATTTAGGCCTTTATATAGGTTGCCATAAAGTCAAGTTTAATTTTTAGCAGGGTTTCTTTTAAAAAAACTTTTACTGGAAATATTTATGCTTCTGTTATTTTTTCATGCTTTTAATGAAAACAGAAAGACAGAAAAAGAAATAGAGTCACGGGATGGCACACAACTAATATCAATACTAGCTTACTTTTTAGCTTCTTTAAAGTAGTTTGATGGTCACCAAAAGAATGAAGTTGAATTTCCAATGAACTTTATTAAGAAATTCTACTGGAACAGATAACAAAATTGATATTGAAATGTAGAGCATTACAACTTGACTGAGATTTAAAATAACAAGGTACCATAAGCAGAAATTTCTTCAGCTGCAGATTTGTGCTACTTACGTGTTGTAAAGTTGTTTTAGCAAACCACCTGCTGAGCGTGTGTAGTGCGGTACGGTTTTTCCATTTGAAGTCATTGTAAAGCAGGTTTCCTCAGTGATTGGAAGAGTTAACAGCACATACTTTAACTTTTATTTATGATATTTGTTTGCATAAGTGATATGTTTAAAAAATTATAGATTTATAATGCTAATGAAAACTAATTTTAAAGCACATAAAATGTATTTTGATGATGCCATGGTAACTGTATAATTTCTTCCAAATTATTACCACACTTTTATTCACCATAGTCATATGAAATGCAGGTAAAAAATAGTTCTTGCAAACTGAAACTGTATAATTTCACTCTTGTGTGTGCCAGTCATGGCTAAGAATGGTTTTGATTTCCAGAACTTTGCTTTTTTGGCTGTTCGGCCCTCTGTTGTGCTTAAATATATACTGGATGAAGTAGCTCAGTCTTTGAGGTAGGGCATTTGGGGTCTTGGTACTGAATTTCTCTGCTTGATTCTGCTGGTGCACAGGAAGATGTAGCCCACCTATTATTTTACATATTTAAAACTTTTAGTTTTAGGTATATTGCTTACTGATTTTGGGGTAAAGACATTTCAGCATGCTGTACCCAAGCTTCTCGTGTGTGAAAAAGTTATGGTGGTCATGTTAAGTAATTGTTGTTCAGCTTAATGCTGTCAAGCTGCTACAGAGCCCTTGAATGGGAAGTGAGTATAAAATGTTAATAGACTATAGCCTATAGAGTTATTGGATTTTAGTGAGGAGTTGTGCTCGGGGGACTTCTGGCAGAGACACTGTTGTCATGGTTGGTATAGAATGAGCTCCACGATTCTCCAAAATGGTAGTAGCTAAATATCAAGAGACATTTCAAGGATACCTGGTGCTATCAATTTGATCATGCAGTGATTAATGCAGCTTGTTGTACTCATTAAATCGAGAGTAGGCTGAAGTTTACAATATTGATCCAGTTTCAGTCCTGGTAAAAAGATATATGGAGGAAATATTAATTGTGATATTATTGCTCACCATAAACCCATGTGCAAAGTGAACAGATGATCTCTTACGCTTTAGTGATACATAAACTATATAAAGTGCTCCAAAAATAAAGATACATTTATGCTTAAAAGCAGGGCAGATGTTTTGTAATGAAAACAAATTCTACAGTGCAAATAATTACGTTGTAAGTCACAGTTGTGATTGTTTCCTTTATACTGGGTGTAGGTGATTCCAAACTTCCAAAGAAGACATAAACAACAAAAACGAGGTGTCATTCTGTTGCACATTGCAGGTGCAAAAAAAAAAGAGAAGTATTGAATTAAAACCTTTTTCCTTTCCTTTTCATCTGGCCTACAAAGGTCCACATCAGCTGGCTGCCACCTGATGTGACATTTCTTCTTATCCTTTGCCAACGTCTGGCCTCACTGTGGAGCAGCACTGCTGACTAGAAAAGGTCAGTCCTTTTCTTTCCCTGAGCTTGTGTCATTTTCTCCCCTGCGCGGTGTCACTGTCTCTGGGTTGACACCGTGCCTCAGGAAGCCCAGCCGGGGTGCGTGCTCCTGGGAGATTTGACTCCCTGCTCTGCAGCCGTGCAACGTCATCATCACAGAAATAGTCAAATTAATGAAACATGGGAGGTTTTCAATATTTCCAGAAGGCTGAGTCCTTTAGAGTTTATACTGTTGTAACTGTACTGTATTTCAATTATTTCTCTGCCAGTATGCAAAGCTTAGCATTTCTGATTAACATTTGATTTCCAATGAAGGAAGCAAAGGAAGTGCCTGCTGCAAGGAAATACTTCCAGCAGGGCCTAAAAATATTGCCATGAAAATTTACTCACTCAAATACAGTATGTTTTTCTGGCACTTTCCAGTGATTATGAAGCTAATGAAAATGGAAGCTGTTACATCCATATGTCAAAAATGCTACTTGCTTTGGAAAAAGAGCATCAAGAATTGTGTTTGTCTATCATAACCTGAGGAAGAATATACGGCAGCTTGGCAGCAAGTGGGTGGTTTGATAACTTCACTTGGGTCAGAGCATGTAGTGTGGGGCAAGAGGTGTAAAAGGAAAAAGGTGAAATCTGTTTTCCTCTAGGTTTCATTTTTGCGGCCATAAGAAGACACAAGAGTGGGTGCTGATGTCCTGGTTTATCACATTGAATTAGACTGTTAACTTCTGTATTTTCCTAAATGAATGCCACTATTTGCAGACTACCTTTCAGTGTTCACAAATTTGGAATTATGAAGTTGGATGTTTAAAGTCGTATATTCTAGATATTACCAGTGTCGCAGGCAAGTGTCGTGTTATATTGCTACAATTTGCCTTTGTTGTAAAACTTCTCATTCTCCTGTGCCAAGAGAGAGTTCACTCTCTGCATCCAGTCCCTTCATATTTCATGCCTTTGACTGCTTTGTTGCCACGGCAACTCTGCTGTGCAGCATCCTTCCATTGCATTATTGCTATTCCTAGAGCTAAGAAGTACATCAAATAAATTAAACTTGTCAATCACATCTAAAAAAAGGTACAGAAGATGTTTTCTGTCCATTTCCAATATCATAGCAGACACGGCCAAAGCGCTAGTTCTGGACTGCAATCCCTACCTTATTTTCTTGGTCTTCATTGCTTATAACAGATGCACTGAGCCTGGTGGGAAATATTTAGTGGCTGAAAATAGTAACTTCCTCTGGATATTAAAGATGTTATCACTCTTACACTCTTTACTGGCAAAAATGTCCTTTTAAAAAATTTATTCCTGATCATAGAAGTAAATATGTTCATCAGTTTTCAATCTTTAACGCCTAAAATGTTGTGTAAAACCAGTTACCTTCGTTAGGTGTCTGGGCCCTAATTTGGAGATCAGACATAGAACAAGACTTCTCAGTTGCTTACAAGTTGTGTTCTCTCTACTTCCTGCAAACATTAATTTTATTTTGTAAGGTGTCTGTCAAAGCCTGTAAACATTAATACAGCCTGGCTGTCCACAGAGAAGAAAAAGAACAATTATCTTTTCAGAGAGCTGTCTAGAAAATATCTGGTCAGTGAATGTGGCTGACATATCACAGTTAAATATTGAGACATTTTGTATACAGCAGGAAATGCCAAAAATAGCAAATGTGTTGTTTCTCTAAGACACTGTTGCAGGTAATTACTTGTTGCCATTTTAGATATACTTCATTTGCTTAGTGAAGCATTTATTTGACTTTTGTTATACTCCGTAAAATAAGGAAAATGCACACATCATGCTTTAGCTAAAAAGAATGTAATTTTATAAAAATGTAACCTACTGCAAATTATATTTACTATTATAAACCTGATAGCTGGAGGCTTTTGGTGTATTGTTTGTAATTCCCAATCTGAGGCTGTGCTCAACATGATGTAATTTACAAGAAGTCTGTGTAACTCACGGGAGGGGATACAAGGAATTCCAATATTCCCGTCAACTGTAAATTGGTCTGAAACAATATTATTTGTTTCCATTTTCTTCTGAGGAAAAATAACAACCCTTAAAAAGATTTTTCCATCATGCAGGCAAAGTCGATTGGCTTCCAAAGTTAGATTAATGTGCTTCTGGTATGATTTCAAAATTAAAAAATGAATAAAAGTGATTTTTAGAATTCAATGAAATTCAAAGCCCGTGTTTTTTTCAGAATAGCATTGGCTTTTGTTTGCAGTGGTTATGAAGCACTGCTGCTTCCTGTGCCTTCGAGTGCTTGGGCCGTGAAGCAGTGTGTTTCTGATGCATTAAGTGAATAAATAAATGTATTACAAATTTATTGAAAAAAACCATAAGAATTAATTTTTTGACTGTGAGGATTTTGCAAGTGATTATCCTTTTAAATTCAGCCACTGGTGGAATTCAGCCATCTCTTGCCTGACAAGTTATAAAACTTTTCCCCAGAGCTGAAAATCCTGTTGGTAAGTAACATTGAAGAAGCTTGCACTGGTAATTATTCTGATTTCTATTTTGTTAACCCTTGCAAGAAGGCAGGTGGGCAGAATATATTTTCTGGACATGCAAACATACTGTCTTCTCCACCAGGGACAAATACAACGATCAAAATACATCCTGAATAATCTGTTTATTTAAGAGAATGACTCTTTAACAGGTAATGAGGATTTTCCTTCTATAGGCTGGGCAGAGTAATGCAGTCAGCTCTGGCAGTTATTAAAGCAGCAGGAGCGCAGCAATCCTCACAGATCTTGAATTTCTCCCCTGCAGAGTAATTTTTCTTCGTTCTTTCCTGCCACTGAGGTTTGGTTTTGTACATGGGATCAGTAAACTTTCTTCTAAGAACAAACTCCACTAACTGGAAGACACCAATTAGGCTTTTCCATCATTCAAGATGGATTTGTAAGTGAAGGCAGGGCAAAATGTAGCTAGTATTTTGAACTGGTATGTATCTAATGTTGCAGCAAAGTTTGTCCCTCTCGTGCCACAAAGTACAACTTCAAGCATAGGTTTTGATGTACTCATTTTGATTGCTCCTATTCTGAACAAGTCTGACAGAACCATGTTACCTGTGAAGTGCTAAATGTAGAACAGACACTAGTATATAGCCTTCCCCTCCCCAGGGAACTGAAGAATGTCTTTTGTCTTTTGGGCATTGTAATTCTCAAATAAAATACTGCATTAATATCAGTTTGTGACAATGAATAATACTCCTGCTGATCTCTAGAGTCTCCGCAAACCCTGAAGCAGGGATTATGCATTCTATTCAATGTCACAGAGAGTTTATTCTAAAGTAAGCTATTTTCTTTTATCAAAGGAGATGATAAGAAATACAATAAGCTGTGATATAGACACTATCATAATAAGGAATCATATTCCTGGAACCCTTCTTTAAACCAAAGTGTTATAAAAATCTTCTTCCCTCTAGACTAAACAAACAATTAACAGATCCTGTGAAATAAGTGACAGCTCTGCAAGCTCTCATGATGCTCCTGGGAAAAGGAATTTAGGTTTCCCATAGGTCAGAGCATGTACAAAAATAATTCAACGCAAGGAATGGAAAAGTATGGATGGAAGTTTCAAGACAAGTTATGTCAGAGCAACTCCAGTCTCCCTAATGTAACTGGTATATCAGAAACAGCAGAAGTTAGAAGTTTCCTAATTCTGTGTTGCTAGCGTGGTTAAATATATCGGGTGTAAAAGAAAGAGTACAGTTTCTTCCCGTTATCTCTCTTGTTTGTGTCTGCTTTATGGGAAAGGAAATGCCTTTGCGGGGGAATTTGGAGAATACTTAGGAACTGTAGACTGATTGTGAGATTTCATTGCATAAGGATGTTGAAGGTCACACCAGGGGATCTTTCACAGCAGAATCAAAGAGTATTTAACTCCCAGAATAGTCAGGGATATGTTGCAGAAGATAGTTGTCCTACCTTAGGAGCCATTTGAGAAGCTGAGTCAATCTCTGATGTTAAAAGTAATTTTAATACTATATTGGTTTTATTGCAGCTTTGTCCTATTTTGTAAATCTTTGTTTTTGACAAAATACATCAATTTAAATTTTATCTAGGGATAAGACTGGAACATAGAAATCTTTCAAACTGTAAAATGTTCCATTCCTATATGAGTGTGACCTATTAAACTGTGACACTGTCTCATTCAATGTGGCACTTCAAATAATTCAAGAACATGCAAAACCTGCTCCTATAGTATATAACTTATTAAATTAAACAGTGGCAGGTTGCAAGCACATGTATAGGAACATAGTTGTTTAAAGTTTTTAAATCGTTCTCTTGGTCCCTGATACAGTTTTGGCTTCATACTCCTGGGTAATTCCTATTTTGAGAGTTAATGTGAGCATCCCCAATATGCATATTAAATGTGGCCAGCTCAGTGCTGGAGATTTACTAATTTCTGTATGGACCATCCCGGAGGATTTGGCCCCAGTGATAGAGAACAGCTCAGAGTATTTTTAATTTATTGGTACAGATGTAGCCAAAGAGCAACTGGGGCTGTCGCGGGGACCTTACATTGCCAGGTGGTTTTCTGGAAGAAGCATCTTCCTGTGACCAGTGCTAGTCAGGTAACTCTCTCACACATAACGCGGTCCTGGAGAAAATATCAGAGTCCAAAAAGGTCCCGAGGGAGCATTAAAAAATGAGTTGGTGAAAGATGTGTTTTTACATATTTTAGTACTTACATTTACTGATGTTCAAATTATGACCCAGGTTGATGCACTCTTTATACCATAGACTAATCTGAATCAAGTTCTTTACCTATATTGTGATCTAAGAAAAGCTTATGGTTTTGTCCATTTTTAGAAACAACTTCAAATAGGACCTTTTTAAGGCATCAGTTTGAATTTTTTTTCTTTTTTCATATGTTTTTCTTCTGTTTTAAAAATACATTTGTAGCTATTCTCTGTGCCTGAAAACCCTGATACATTATGGCAGAAGTTTTCTCTGCAGTTCCCTGTGTTTTGCAGTCATGGGCCCTGCCCATTGTAAGAAGGAAACCATTTTTCCCTGGGAGATTCTGTAATTAAGTCTTCAGTCTGTTTATGTATTTCTTTTTACATCACACATTACAAGGACTGCTCAGGAATTATTATCTTCTATGAAACTTATTTTGTCAGAAATGTTTTGATTATTGAAACCAGATCTTTTCTTGGGAATATTCCAGTTATGGGGAGAAAAAAAATTGTCAAAAAAAGTCTCTCTGGAGCAGATTTGTGTGGTCAGAAAGAAAACAGGCAGAAGAGAAAAAGATGACCCTCCCTAAAGTAACATGCAATGTGACACCTAAGGCATTTTACTTGTGATGTAGGAGAATGGCACAGTAAGGACATGAACCAGCTCACTGCCAGTCACATACAAATATCCTTTTCCTTGTAAAGGAATAATATATCTTTTCTTGTTTGGGGTTTGGTTTTGTTTCTGCTTTTGTGTTTTTTGGTGCATGAAATTTTTAGGAGGTTTCCATTTCATCTGAGTAGTGATAGGAAAGTTTCTGAATTTTCAAGCAGTTTCTTGAAATGGTAAAGAATTTTCTTTTTAAGCTTTAATCATTGAACAATCTGTTAAAGGCATTGTAGCTTAAAGATCTATCTCTGCAGGAGTTGTAATGTACTTTTAAAAATCCGATTTAGAATAGAACATTTTTGCATTCTGTGCAAACTGATGCTTTTCACAGCCAAAAAAGCAGTCTTGCTATTGAAATAACAACTAATAGCCCCTTTCGTATTACCTGGAGGTACTTGCAGCATGTGTCTGACATCTGTTTTAGTAGCAGTGAGACTATGCTTTTTCATAGTTATCCTACATCCTTAGTTCTAATGGGTGCTATAAAGCTCTTTGTGTTTGATTAAAATAGGTGCAGGTGACAATCAACTGCAGTACCAGAGTGGAATATTTAGGTTAATATGTTTAGCATGCAGTTCATAGCGCTAGCGAGTTCTCCTTGGAATGTGACTTCAGCCTGCCTTCTCTTGGTGTGTTATCCCAAAATATGGGAACGCTGGTTTGGAAGATGCTGAAGACATGGGACGCAGTAAAATTAGATAACTGCATGACCTTGATAGCTTTTGAAGGAGCTCTAACCATAGTTAAAATAACTGTCAGAAACTGAGAAGAGTGAGCAACTGCTAATGCTTTGCATATGCATGTCTTGTACTCAAATCTCCCCTTCAGGTAAATCATACTCAGTCACACACCAAAATATATTCTCTGTTTAAAGTGGCAAAGTTGGCCTTTCATAAAAATACTGAGAACAAGCTGCATTAGAGAAATATGATATAAAGATGACATTTTTTTGGGGGCTTATTAGTGGAATTATTTTATATATATGCTGAAGCTGACCAACAATATGTACTATGGCAAATGCTTAGCTGTCTGCTAGGGTAAGGTTTTGCTGCAAGGATTTGGGAGGATGGAGTGAGAAGGAGGAAGAACCTGATGCTCTAGTGCAGCAGAGAGTAACTAGGCAGTTATCCAAAACCAACCTGCAACCGCTGTGTCGAAATAAACAGACTGAAAAAAACATTTGAGGAGAAGGAGGAAGAACCTGATGCTCTAGTGCAGCAGAGAGTAACTAGGCAGTTATCCAAAACCAACCTGACAACCGCTGTGTTGAAATAAACAGACTGAAAAAACCATTTGAGGACTAAAGCATGTGACCTTGTCCTTATCTGTAGCAAGGTAAACTAAGAGACCAGCTTCTTTTAGGAAGGGATTTAAAATAAATACTCTTTTGGCAATTTTCTTTAAGCTATTCTTACCTAGAGGCAAAGAGTGTCCAAGGCACAACTCTGATTAAATCCTTTGTTTAGGAGGCTTAACAGTTTTTAACAGGCTACAAAGACGTGCCTATGGAAGTAGTAGCTTGTCCATTTGATCAGTCTTGATCCTGACAGCACGTATTGGAAGTGTAGCTGAGGTCTGAGATAAAATTGCCCAAGGTGCAAAGTCACTTAGGGGTTGTCTTCCCTTAGATTTCACTGAGATTTAGGCACCTAGATTATGTCACAGACATTCAGAATTGTTCCAGATTCACGAACAGTACAATTTTCAATTAGTTTAGTTAAACTAGTGGAGAAAACCGAGTTTAGTTTAAATGTGATTTATGCTGAGATAAGTGCATTCACTAAGAATTCAAATCTAGCTATACCTTTTAAAGGAAATCTAAAATCAGTGTTTCAGAAGCTGATTAACTGTAAAATGTGACTGTAAATAGAACTGAACATTTAGATACATGTGATGTTTTAAACTTTCTGCTGAAAACAATAATGATGCAAATGATGTAATAATAAGAAGGGATTTTTTAGTCTTAAAAATGCTAGAAAATTTGTAGTGCAGAGCTGTGCTTGAATAACTAGAGCTTTTCTCAGCTCAGAGCTTCCTTCTTCCAAAAGTCTCATTGCCCATGCAGTCTCTTTCTTTTTTTTTTTTTTTGTCTCAAGAGAATAGCAGAAAACCACTTTGTCCCCAGGCAATTTACTTTCCAAAATGTACTGACTGGGTCATTAATCAAAATGTTCGAACAGCTCCAGCCCCAGAATTGATCCCATGGAGTACCCCATTAGTGACTGGTCTGCAGCTGGGCTTTGTGCCCCTGGTCACAACCCCTTGAACCCATGGTCTGGCCAGTTACCGGTCCAGTTCAGTGTCCATTTGTCTGGTACATCTCCAGTTTATCGGTGAGGATCCACTGGTCAGCAACATCCACTGCTCTCCTCTTGCCCACCAAGCTAACCCCTTTGCTGTAGAAGTAAAAGCAACAGTCACACTCATACAACCTACTTAGGCTTGTTTTTTTTTTTTTTCACTCTTGGAGAGTCACGGAGGATTTTAATTCTGAATTTACTTTCCAATGTATGCAATATTCCCTCCTTGGCTTAATTGATCCAATTAATACATTCTTCACAAAAATAAAATAATGTTTTCCTCTTTAACTCACTAGCTTTCAGATGTTTTTCTTTCTTTGAAAGAGGAGGCTGCTATGACAAAATGCAGTCAGAGTTTTAAACCCATTTTGTAACATTGTGTTAGGACTGCAGAAAGCCAGATCATTGTTGGAATAATCTTACACCTTGACAGGAGATGCAAGATTGGATGTAAATAGAATGAGATTAAAAAAGGGAGACTCAAGAGCTTTTTAGATCTTTGCTCCACAGGATTGTTTTTTGTTCAACAAGTTACCAAAGCAGTGAAGGAAATTAGCACTTCTTAATAAATAAAAGGCTCAGGATCCCATAGCAGCCCTTTAGCATGGCACAGTAGCTGACGCTGCTTTCATGGAATATTTCTGTGCATCGTTCACTGGTGAACTTGTGCAATGGAGAGGAATGTGTAAAATCGTTTAGGTCCTATCAAACAAACAAACAAGACAAAGATTGACAAAAGAAACTATTGAAACTTACGGAGAGATATTTCAAGTTTAAGTGAGTGCTCTTCACGCAATTTTATGCTCACAGACTGACATAATTAGAGGTTGCAGATAAGAACAATTTAACTTTTGCTTACTGTAGTTTCTTGATTTTCGAACCTTGCACTTTTTTGCCATGACAGTATTCATCTTAATGAATGTTGTTGGTTTTAGTAGAAAAATCTTCGTTCTGATAAGCAGTATGACTCCATGTATATTGCCTGTTGCGTATGCAGCTTTGTCTCAGACTTTTTTTAAAAGCTTAATATCTTCTTGGTGCTAATTACAATACAATAATGGATTTCAGGTTGAGCTGCTCCTCTATTTTGAGCTTAACCCCATTGTCAGTTGTGTAAGATGTGGCCAAATGTTAACTGCTAAGGCTGAATCTTTCTTCAGCAGGAGTTTGTGTATTGAATGCATCAAAATCTTGTGGGGGAAAAAATAGCAGATTATGTATTTATAGACTGCATCATAATGAATGGCTGAAAGGAGGGAACGAGTGGCAAATAAAATGAATGCTGACAATCATAGTATTTTCATTTCATGTATGCTGAAAATCATAGTGTTTGCATTGTGTAGCTCTTGAGTTTAGCCGCGCTAGCTTTGTGTTCTTACAGTTTTGTGTGTATTATGCATAAAGCATACTGAGGTAAGCCAGGGCTTTTGATAAAATCCTGAAGGGTCATCCAGGGTAAGGGGACTTTCCCACTATAGCTATTGTGATGTAAAGAATTCCCAATAACTCTCATTCAAAGCTAATTGCTTCTAGATGTGTCGTCAAGGAATTATGCCCAAATGTGTACATTTGGCTGTACATGGGGCCCTGTGAAAGACAGTTATTTATATTTAATTTCAATTTCTAATGTATTGAAATGTGTTAGAATCCAAGGCAATAATTGCAATACCTTGCAGGGTATGTCTTCCACTCGTTTATTTACTGCTGTTCACGTGTTTGTTACTGCAGAAATACTAATATTCGTTATTACTCAGTGCCTCAGTCTCGTGTTTGCGCTGCACTGGTGCTGCAGTGCTTAAGCTTCTTGTTTCAGATGTCAGATGATACAGAATGTTCTGGAAATTCTGTTTAATTTGAGACTCCTGTGTTCTTGTCAAACTCCAGGTTGGATAATAGTATTAAGCTGCTTTTTACATTAACCTTCCCTTGTAGTTTCTGCTGAGTACAACATTTTTTTTCTTGTTGTTTGTTGGTGGTGCTGTGTATTACTGGACACTTGCCAAATGTAAATGCAGTTTACAGTTGGTGTTTGTAAGCAGTCTTGGTTCTGCATGAGAGGAACATACTAAATGTGTTCTGGATCATTTGCTCCTCCTTGTTAGGTAGAGGCATATGCAGTGGGACACTGAAACGTGCGCGTAGAGCTGTAGAATGGAAAGCAGAAGGTTGCTTATATAGATAATGACAGTTCAGATGCTAAAACATTGAAAAGTATGTCTAGCATTTTCTGTCAGAGTGATGGAGAAGAACAATTTTCCCCTCTGCTTGTTGGTCACATATGACATACTCGAAGAATATACCACACATTAAAATCTAGCTTTCATAGTATCTCATCAGTGCTGGATAGTTTGACATTCAAATATTCACCTCATAATTGAAAATCAAAATCATAATCTTCTAAAGTTTTACTGTACTTTCCAAACTTGATGGAAAATCTCAGTGGGCTCCTCTGTATGGTGTATTTCTGTGAATGTAACATGGGAAATGAAATCAGCAAGAATGAATGAACCTCAGTAGCTTTTAATGAATATGTGACTGGGCAGCAGTGGCAGGATCATGTCCTTGACTGTGCTTTTAGGAAGTTTGGCCTTCACCAGTGAGCTGGTGGGATGAGACTGGTAGTGCTCAGAGCAGGACTGAAAATAATAAGACACGTGGATAGCTCTTATTTCTAGGTTTTCTTGTGTTCAGCTGTAGCTGTGGAAGCCTTCTCATGGGAGGTATCTATGAGACCGGAAAAATCTCTCATGTATGTACTGTAGTGCAACGATCCTTACACCTGCCCATGAAAAGTGAGCAAAGAAACCTTCTTTGAGACCTCTGTCTGACACAGGAGTAGAACAAAAAGTGCAAAGAAATCATAATAAAAGGTTTCCATTTCCTTAGGCAGCCTCTGTTGTAGCTGCAGGGGTTTTGGTATAGCTTCCAGGAAATCTCACTCTAAAGCACCAGGTCAAGTCCTGCATGTGTGCCGTGGTTTAACCGCAGCCGGCAACTAAGTACCACGCAGGCGCTCGCTCACTCCTCCCCTGGCCACAGTGGGATGGGGAGGAGAATCGGAAAAAGGTAAAACCTGTGGGTTGAAATAAGAACAGTTCAATAATTGAAATAAAATAATTAATAATAATAATGAATGCAATGAAAAGGGAGATAACAAAGAGAGAGAGGAATAAAACCCAAGACAGACAAGTGATGCACAATACAATTGCTCACCACCCACTGACCGATGCCCAGCCCATCCCTGAGCAGCGATCGGCCCCTCCCAGCCAACTCCCCCGGTTTCTATACTGGGCAAGATGTCCTGTGGTATGGAATATCCCTCTGGCTACTTTGGGTCAGCTCTCCTGTCTGTGCTCCCTCCCAGCTCCTTGTGCATCTGCTCACTGGCAGAGCATGGGAAACTGAGAAGTCCTTGACTTAGACTAAGCTCTACTCAGCAATGACTAAAACATCAGTGTGTTATCAACAGTATTCTCATACTAAATCCAAACCACAGCCCTGTACCAGCTACTAGGAAGAAAATTAACTCTATCCCAGCTGAAACGGGGACAATGTGCTATTCCACCAAATTTTCCTTAGTTTGGTGGTTGTGTTTCTTGAATAGGACTCAGAATTAGGATGCGGTTTACTGATGTAGATGCCTGGGCAGAACTCAGAAGCTACCGATGCTGTTACAATGTTGTGCCGTCCAGTGTTAGCATGGCTGTGTTTCCAGAGGCTCTGGTTCTGTAGCTGAGCAAGGAGATTTGCCCTTAGAGCTAGATGATGAGTGCTAAATCAGCTTTTTGTACTTTAAAAACCTATCTGAAAATCTTCCCCAGACGTGCTCTATTGTGTGCTTTCTGATTTCTTAGATTTTTACTTTCCCATTTTAACATACCCATAACCTGCTTAGGAATTTTCTAAAGCTGACTCTGATCTGATTAGTTCTTCAAGTTCTGAACATTCTTCAATGAGCAAAGGCATAGACCCTTTTAGACCAGCAAAGAGATTTTAAATTACCATCTGAAAAGCTCAGGGGCTGTCATTCTTTCCTAAAACTAAGGGAAGGTTTGTTGTCATTCGTTCCCCTAAAACTGAGGAAAGGTTTGAAAATATGGAGCAAAAAAGAGCAATAGGAGAAATAATTTTCCTCCCCTTTAGGGCTTTTAAATTTATGTATATTCAACATTTTTCCCTTGCTATAAATTTCTGATGTCTCCCTAATTGCATGAAAGAGGGAGAATATTTTCTGCTCTACTCTTTGCAAGTGCAACCTGATGAAGTCGATCAGGCACTGATTTTCAGTAATGCTAATGTTCTCTCTCTTTTTAAATTTTACTTTTTGCTGTGAACCGCAAACACTGTACTTAAGGACACTAAAATCAGACATGTCAATTGAACTTTGCATTCAGAAGTTTGGGTCAGCAAAATCTCAGGTGAATCTCCTTAAAATTCCAGATATTTAGTCCATAGGCTTTTTTCAAGTGACTACATGCAAATGAATGTGCTCAGTTTTAAAACACTTTTAATTGTGCAGTGAGCTATCCACTACATTAACACTGCTTAACTTTATATATTGATTTCTAACCTCAATGCCATTGGTTGACTAATGTATACTAAGGTTACAAAATGTGAAACATTATTCATTTTTAATAACAAAAGCATTACTTCTCAATGGCAAAAAGGACATAAAAGAATCGCCTTTCATCCCCAGTATTTAGAAGTTAAGGCCTTTAAAGTAAGATGTATGGCTATCAAAGGTGAAAACTGTTTGACTTTTTTTTTGCATAAGACATCTAAAATATTCATTCAGCACCAGAAACGCTATCCAGGGGAAATATCAAAGGGAGCAGGGCTCATTAGGAGAGCTGTCCTGACTTTGACGCATGCCTCCAACCTGCTGAGGAACTTTCAGAGCAATGTGAAGGGATTTATCAGCCCGACTCCCAGAAATGTCAGGGTGAGCTGCACGGTTAAATCACTACAAACTGCTTTGAAATTTCCCTGCATATTTAGGGAAGTTTAATTGGGATGGAAATATAGTCACAGCAAACATTGGGATAATGCTTTCCCTCTATCACTTTGTGACACTATTGCGTGACAAGCCTCTTTCTTTTTTCTATTATCAAATATCTCTGATACAGATGTATCAAACACAGCTAGTAAGTGCCTCAGTGGTAAGAGAAGGCAATCTGGCATACTTAGTGGTCTAGTGGATTAGAATGCAGATTCCTGTGTGTTGAGGTGTATTTAAAAAATTATAGTCCATTGTTACTTCTGCCATATTTTGAGAAGTTCTCCTGAGGAAGCAGTGAAAGTAATATTTAGTTTGCATAAATTAGTCCAAACTATCTGGCCTTTCTGAGGTGCTTATCTGGTCTTTATTACATTAGGTTTTGAGCACATCATTCTTTTTCATAACACATTTGTCAGGTAGGGGTGAGGGGTGTTGTCTCCATTTTAAAGACAAAAACCAAGGAATAAAAGGATTAGGCATGATTTTTTTTAAAGGGACACAGTTTCTTATTCACAAGTGCCGTAGCAGAAGTTGGTGAATATTTAATTTACCAAAACCCCTGGGTTTAAGACTAATGAAGCTAGCACTAGACGCAGCTTACTCTGAATGGGAAAACTGATCTCCTCGTTCATGCTTTCTGTTTGCTTTGCACTTCCGTAGCTTCTCCTTGACTCGTTGCATCTGACTTGGAGCGGGGAAACAAAGGAAAGACACGGGATCGGCCTGAGCTTTCAGAGATGTAGCTGGGAGGAGCAGATACAAAGCAAACAGAAATGGCATTAGCCACTGAGTTGTAGAAGAAGGAAGGTTTCATAGATACCTTTTTTTTAACTACCACTGAAGTCCTTTGTGAATGTGGCTTTTTGTTTTCTGATTTCACTTTTAGCTTTTTATTTTAAGTGTTAAACTGCTCCAAAATGAAGCACAAATATTTGGTTTAGATCAAATATTTCATTTGATCCAAGTCAAGTTTTTATTTGTTAGCTTTCATGCGCCATTCCAATGTATTGTCTTAGATTAACCTCACATGAGAACGAAGGTACATAAGGAACTGAACCATGAAAAATCAATTATTGACACAGACTTTTCTCAGCAGTGCCTGGTGACAGGACAAGAGGCATTGGGCACAAACTGAAATGCAGGGAATTCTGTCCAAACATAAGAAAAAACCCTCTTTTTTTCCTGTGAGGGTGCTCAGACACTGGCACAAGTTGCCCAGAGGGTGTGGAGTCTTCCTCCTGGAAGATCTTCAAAAGCCATCTGGACATGGTCCTTGCCAACTGGCTGTAGGTGGCCCTGCTTGAGCAGAGGGGTTGGACCAGATGACATCCAGAGGTCCCTTCGAACTTCAACCATCCTGTGATTCTGTGAATAAAGGTATGTAGACCCTGTGCTGAAGGTGCCACACATTTTAATGACAGAAAAAGTGGTGTGAGGTTTGCTTCTAGTGAGGTAGATCGTTTTCTTTAGGAGTGCTAAAGTGGTATCCTGTTGTTACTATAGGAACCTAAAGCTTTTACTGGGAATAAATGTGATAAATATACAGTATTAGTAGCATAATTAGTAGCATGTTTTTATATATGTAAGAATATCAAAACTGCACTGCATTACTGCTACCTCAAATCCTAATAAATTACATAACTAAAATAAATAGTCCTCTTTTTCTTTGCAAATCTTACTAAGGAGAGAGGTAGACCATAATAATAATTGGCTGAAAATAATAGTTGAGAACTGTCCACTACAAGAAGCCTTGATCTGTGAGCAGGACTCTCCCTTCTGAAAGTGGTGGTAGAGTACTTTAATGCGGCAATGCCTGCGTTTTGGATGTTCCATGAAACCAAAATTCTTCCTGCTTGTGTCCATCAAAAATTTCTTAGCAATTTTCTCATACGACTAGAAGTCTACTCCTAGATTTCTAGTTAAAACCACCTGAAACTGTAGCTGTGTTAAATCTATGCAACCATGTTGTTAATTCGAGCTCTGTTTGGGTAAAAGCTGCTGTATATATGCAAAGGCATCATTACTCTGAAAACTGGTTGTTTACCCGTTGGATTCAGACTTCCTGTGTGTTTTGCTATTTAAAACAGAAAACAACTCTTCCACAAATTCTTGCAAATGTCAGCAGTTTCCATGGATTCAACTTTCCTCTGTTCCTGGGAAGATGATGGGATTCACTTTCTAGAAGCCAAAGAGAATGTAATCATCTTCCTATATTACAAGACTGCTGCCAGGTCTCTGTGGATCCTCAAACTATAGCTATTGGAGATGGTGAAAACTCACCTGTAGCCCAAGAGAGCTGCAAGATTTTCCTGAGTGATTTATTTCAAGAAAGTAATATTAGCGTTGTACTAGCCCTTATGCCACATACTTGCTATAGATAATTTAAATGCATGTGATAGGCTGCGGTAACTACTTGGGATGAATGTCATGAACATGGCCCATGAAATCACTAATGTTTCCAGACACAGGGAGGATGCTGGGGAGACTGGCAGCACTGGGCACAGCTCATCAGCTCAAAAATGCTTTCTGCAGCTGCATACTTCCGAGACACCTTGGAACAGCCGGGGTGACAGATAAAAGTTTCCTAGGAAACTGGGGATGCAAGTCCACACAGCTTTTGTGGCCTTTCAACAAGTAGCTAATGGTAGCTGAGGTCCTGATATTGTTACAGTATTCTGTGGCTTCTAATGCTCTTCCAGGCTGAATGGGTGGCACACATGGAAAATGTGCTTAAAGTTTCATCCCTGGCACTGTAACAGCTCCTGCCTACATCACACCCTGTAGGTCATAAGGGAGCTATTAAATCATACCTTAAGTGTAAAATTCATAACTTAGTATATCTCTTGAAAGATTTTGAAATCTGGACAATGTATGGCCAGCTGTTAATTCAGCCTGGAGCTTTCTGAATCCATTCAGAAACAGGTAAATACTGTGTTGCTTTGGTAGACCAGTTTATTGTGCACATACAACAGCCTGCTGCAGCTGTTGCTAGAACAGGAATAAAATATATTCAGAATATCAGGTAGATTGGTCTTTGGTTATCATTTAGTGCTGTTTGGAACATAACATATATGTGGAATAAGCAGATGAAAATCAATTAAAGGAAAATATAGGGTTTTTTTTACACTCAATTTTAATATGAAATATGCACACTATGTACTTATGTACTGCCTTATGTTCTGTCAAAAGAGAGGATGTTTCCCTAGATTAATTCAAGTGCCTATTAAAAAAAAATTTAATCCACCCCAGTTTTTCTGTGGTATAGCTTATAACCATACCAGTTATTGAATATGGCCAGCTGTCAAGATATGAGACTGTTTTCTGTTCTCAAGGAGATTGTTTAGTTCCTTAGTATTGCAGCTATTATCAGGACTCAGAATCAGTCAGCAGATCAAACAAAAGGTCCTTTTATCCACAAGCAAAAGGAAGTGAAGTAGTTCATATAATTTTGATGAAATTGCTGTCTTTTCTTATTTATTCAGTTGCTCATGCATAGTGTAAAATAATTAGTAATTTCTGAAATTTGCCTGTCTCTTGTGTTGCAGCCATATCAGAGTTTGACCAGAAGCAGTGTTGCAGAAAATATTGAATGAAGCAAAGGCAAATGTGAGTAGTAGTAGGAAATTATATTATCAGAGATGTTTATATGTAGGAAAATATTGATGTGTACCGAGTCTCATTGCTGCTTCTCATTTTGTGCTTAGTGAAATGTTTTAGCTTGTTGAGGAAAAACTACATCCAACAATCATACCACTGACTTGTGCATGTTGTGTGGAAGGATTGTGCCCCTTGGAGTGTTTTCTACATGGCTTTATTGCTTGTAGGGTCACCCAAGGAGCTCCATACAGATACAAAGTAAGGTATTGCAGAAAATGTAAGTACACGATAGGAAAGAAAATGCAAACAAAATACAAGCTGTTTTGTGCAAACTATTTGTGCACATGTAGGTTTGAAAAGCGTATTCTCTGTAGGACTGCTACAATTATTTTACTGTCTTTCTAAAGGTTTTTTAGCTTTTGAGTGATAAACATTGCATTCATTTTTTAAACTGGCAGTAATATTGTTCTGTGTTTGAGATGCTGCTATATATTATGAATGTTCCTAATCATCTCTTCATATGGAGTTTCAGCTTGATCTGCTTCAGCTATTAAAATGGGAGATCAAACAGAAATTTGATTTTGAAGGCCAGGATCACTTTTTAAAAAATATCCTTGTCCATATGGCATATTCAGATACAATAGTAATGACCAGTGGAGTGATAGATGTTTAAACTGTTAAGCATAGTTAGCTAAAACAGTATCTTTTGTTGAGAAAAACATTCTTCCTCTAAAACTGTCTTACATTGTGCAGTCTACAATGGAATATAATAGAAATTGGAAAAAAAGCTATTAAGTCAATCCAGGCCATCATTTTATGGAGGCAATGTTGTTTGCTGCATTGAAGTTTTTAGCTCTAATTGGAGCTAGTTTTCAATTTCCCATACAATGCGGTTTCAGCTACATCCCTTGGGAGATTATTTCACAGTACAATAACTCTGCTGAGATGTTTTGCTGGTATCTGGCCTAAATCTTCCCTCCTAATTTCATCCCATTGTTTGCTGTTATAGCCCTAGGTGTCACACTAAAGAATTCCCCTTCTTCCTAAGTGGTTAGCTTGTCAAATATTTCTGGACAACTACGTTCACACTTATTTCATTTGTTGCTTGGTTAGTATCTAATCTTAACATTTCTGTAGAGATTTATGCTCAGTCCCCTTAAGCTTTCTGTGGTTGATCTTTCTTTTTTTTTTTTTTCTTCTTTTTCTTCTCTCTGTCCTCCCTATTCGCCTATTTGTGAATAGCACACTTTTGACAGCTACTGAGCAATAACATCATCTGGAGTGCGTTACAGAACCTTACAGATTGGTGCTCTACACACCGCTCATGGAGTTGTCCATAGCTGCACCAGTTTTATTTTTGTTGCCGTGCTACATTGCCATCTAAGTTGAACTGCAGATACACTCTTCTTCTAAGTTTCTTTTTCTCAGGCTTACTGCTTTCCAAATCTTTCTTTCCTATTGCAGTTCTGGATTTTTTTCTTATTGGGAAATTCAGGAAATACACATGATTAAATGAACAAGTGTTTGTTGAATTTTGTCCTTTTCAATTTTTCTGATGTCTTGCTGTAACACAGATGAACAAATTGACGTTTGTCACTTTACTTTGTGCTTCAGTACTGCTAAAATATTGTTTAGGATTCTCACATCAGTTGAGATAGTAAACAAAACAGTCATCTTTTTATGATGTGTCACTAGATGGATAAAATCAGTACTACATAGTAATGAAAACTGTCTTAAAAGTATCAGCGAGGCTGCTACTTTTTTTGTCTTTCCAAATAATTCACCTCTAGAAAACTGTGACTTTTGAAAGAGTAGGAATACAATTGAGTCTGTGAATTAGAGAAGTCTCACAATGCTTCTGATTTCATACAAAATGACTCTTTAGTTTTGTGGGTTTTTTTTTTTTTTTTGTGAGTCTTGCAATATTTCTCCCCTTGCTGGAGGCCCTTGACAGCATAAGAACCTCAGCTTTTGTTTTTAAAAGAATTGCCCTTTCAGGCTTAACTGACTGCAGAGGAAAGCTGAAAATATGACTCAGCAGTTTCCAAAAGCAGAAACAAAAATGCAGATAAGAGGAACTGAAGCCTTTTTTCCCATCTTAATTTACTGATATTTAAGCAAGTTTCAAAACATTTAGATTGACCTATAATCTTTAAATTCTTCCATCTGACTTCACAACTACATGAGTGTTTGTGGTCCTCTTCTAGCTTGGCTTAGAAATAAGTAGTTGGCTCTGGAGATTTTATGGTGTGATCCTCTCTATTCACTAAAAATGACTAAATTCTTATACTGGAAGTGAAAGTAATCAAAGAGGAGACACTGTTTTGTCCCAGACACAGCTTCCAGTCACTTTGATTTATCAGTCCCAAAGACTTATTTGCCAGGATTCATTCCGGTCCTTACTCAAACTCCTCAGGCTCCTTCATCATATCTTCCTGTAATGGTAATTCTCAACAACGTGCCTCCTCTTAAGTCAGATAGAGATACGAAGTCTTTAAAATGGTCAGCACAATGGGATGATAGCAATATTTTAAGAATGTTTGTGTCTCAGTGTATCCTATAGCCGATCCACTCCATCCACCCTGTCCCATGAAAGGGTCTCAGGTATTTTCATTTGCTGACTTAGTTCCCTCCTTCTACTTCGCCTCTGGGATGAATCCTCTCCTGCCATGACAATTTTCTATGGCATTGAGATTAGGTGAATACCAAAACAGTTTAGTAGACTAGAAGAGTATGTCTTTTCATCTTTATATAACACATTTGAATATGCACTCTCTTTTTACAAGATCGTTTATCCTGAGTGGTGAACTGAAATAAAATGTTTTATGTGTGTCATAAAATGAGGTGCTAGATTATGGCATGTAACGTTCATATAATGTACACGTTCCTTCACATACTATTGTGTTATTTTGTACACAAACTATAACTTGTATTTGTATGCAGTGCTAACTAGATGACATATTTGTTTTATTAGGAAAAACCTGTGTTGTGTTTCTACAGCAAAGTTCTTATGAACATCTACAGCAGCTTGTGTTATGTATTGCAATTTTCTCAGCTGCTTTATGGATTTTCTGCAGTGACAGTTTTTAAAGGACAACATGGCATGGTAGAGAGAATTCTCTAAGGCTGCAATTACCACATCACTAAATACTCAGAAGCATAAATGATTCTTAGGGCTGTCACCTTCCACTCCTGAAGCTATGGGGCTGTCAACTAGAGACAGGAAGAAAGGCATGTTTTTATAGTCATGATCCATTCCAAAAGACACAGGAAACCACACATCAAGAACTGTTTTAAGGGGTGGCATATGAACTGAAATGTCAGCAATGTGGCTTATATAGCTTTGAAAGTAATTTCAGAAGTTTCGAGAAGATTCATTATATCATCTGTAAGCTGTAGCAGGCACCACAGAAATTAGTTTTATTCACCTTACATTTGATCATAGCTGCTCAAAATCACCAACAGCTGCAGCTTCAAGATGAAAAGAATGTGAGCTCATGATGTTGCGCAGGCACAGAGCAGGTACCTGAACTCTGAACACAGATGTTGCTGGTTACTAACTGGATAGAAGTGAAAACTACTGAGAGATTTTGACATCAAAACCTCTTTATGGTACTTCATTTTCTTGGGTTAGTTATCGTGATGTAAAATTCTGTAGAGATGCCTTTTATTCATGGCAGACTGTCAAAATCAGCTGTGTACCCCATCAGCTAGGATTTCTTTTTGCTAGTTAAAATCATACGGAAATTATATTTCAGGATTTTATTATGTAAAAACATAGCTATTTGCTGTAAAGATGTGGCTAAAAAGGTTACTTACTGAGGCTTTGGTAATGTTTGGTGATTCAGTAGAATTAGTGTATTGTGCAGCTATGAATTGCAGTAGTCAAATACTTTGTTTCAACCTAGGCAGATTTGGGTAGGTTTATTCTTGAATAGTTGACTTCTCCATCTATGTATGGTAGCATATACTACAAATCTGTTAATTTCTATAGGTAACATTTCTTCTTTATCAAGGTGCTCTGTTACCAGATGTGCTCAGCTTTCCCCAATTGCAGTTTGTTGTTTATTCATGATAAGAAGGATAACATTAAGAAATAGTTATCAATAATATTTGTATTAATAAATCAGACTTTCAGAGAGGTTTATGAAACAGAGATAGGAGGACAAAGCAATAATAAA
Source organism: Cariama cristata (assembly GCF_000690535.1). Taxonomy (NCBI): domain Eukaryota; kingdom Metazoa; phylum Chordata; class Aves; order Cariamiformes; family Cariamidae; genus Cariama; species Cariama cristata. The sequence goes on along the minus strand of NW_009614573.1, from coordinate 128,595 downwards.
AATAATAAGAATATCTGTGGAAAAAACCAGATGACTAAGAAACCATAAACTCATAAAGCTACTGGAAGAAAAGCCATTGTGGATAGCAAAGTTTATTAATAGGGGGAAAAAAATGGCTAAGGAAAACAGACAAAAGCATAAATCTAAATCTTAGAAAATAAACACTTTATAAAAGATAAATAATTCAATGAAACAATATTTGAAAATAGAGTGCATTGAGATAAATATGAAATTACTAATCTTTGAGGAGACATTTGGCAAATCAAGGCTGCCAATATCATGAAGTAATCTAGATTTGGGTTTCTATTGCTCTCAAGGTATAACTGGTGACATGCATGTGTACATGCATACATACATACATATATATGCTTATATATAAAACATACATATAAGCAAATACACTTCTATTATAAAACAAGGTTGGAAATATTCCAATCTTGTATTTATTTTTGTGTTTTATAATATCACCATAGGATTTGAGAACCTGATCACACCTGGAAAAGGTGCTGTTCACATCCAGTATGACTGCCTGCCTGGTGCATCCTCCCATTGGCATTTTTGATACCCATGCCTTAAACAGGCCAATCTGGTTTAGTGTTGTGAGTACTGCTGATAGTTATATCAAAACTGCGTATAAACACTTTTTTCCCCATTGTTGTAAAGTTACTCATGCATTATTGAGATCACCAGAAGTACTTTTGTACTTTTATCTTTGGATAAAATGTATGAGAAGCTCTGAAGACCGTAATTTGTATTGGCACCTGCAGAAGATTGTGTAGGAGTAGCAACAAAACAGATCTTCTGATTAAAACATAGATAGTTGCATGATTGTGATAATGGCAGTTACTTGTACAGATGGGTAAAGCAGGAAAACAAAGCCACAAAATAAAGAAATTAAGCTGTAAATACTGAGAGTGCTATGTATGAAATCCTAATGAATATTCATATAGTAACTAAAGCAACTGCTGGCACAGAGCACTAATCCTTTTGCAAATAACCATTAGCAGTGAGGTTGTAAAATAGATGTTAATTTGCACATAGTATCAAGACTTAAGAAACCTCCTGGATAAACAAAGGCTTTCTTAATCTGCAGAAAAATTCTGCTCAGTGAATCAGATTGTAAAATAAAGATCTGAATCACATCACAATTTCTATACAGGTTGCAGAGGCCCAGTCATTTGGGTGCAAAGATGAATAGTCATCCTAAATATTATCTACACAGAAGTCAGCAATGGGAACATGCCGCTACAGGATTCAGCTCGTTCACTGAATTAAATTGTAGTGGAAGTAACGTACAGAAAGGGAAATTCAGTTTTCTTTCTTTCTTTCTTTCTTTCTTTCTGTAGAGGTGTTTAGGAATGACAAATACAGTATTTTTGTACTAATTCCGGTGTATAAATTACAATTATTAAAGTATAGTACATAGTTTGTGCTGTTGCCATTGGAGGCTGAGCATATTTTGAATCAAGGAGAGTTTAGCAACAACCAGTACAGGTATGTGATGTGATGTGCTGTATTGCTTTGTGTACTGAGATTTAAAATCATTGTTCCTATGATGCATGTCCAAAGTATTTTGAATCAAGTAATTAATGACTTTCTTAACATATGAATCCAGAGACTATGCATGCATGGCTACTATCTATGAGTTTATACTGGCTGAAGATGTGGGTCAGATTTAAAGAGCTACATAGATGTGTTAACAGTTGAAATGGCATTTAATATGATCCTAGACAGGCATTTAAGTGAAAATTATGTGCCTGACTTCAACTAAAATTCAATAGATTTTCCAGATTTTGATGAATTACTTCCTTTTAAAACACTTACTGTCTATCCAGATATGCCCCTAAATACTTTTAATAAGTCATATTCATGAGAGTGACTATTGTTTACTTATGGAGCTGATACGGAAAATTAAGATAAAGCTCAATGTAATGTATTACATTATGAAGATACACTTTTAAGCTGACAGTTGTAGATGAAACATGTCCTTTGGCCCAAGACTAAATCTGAAGATAAGATTGACCCCAAAGGACCCTAGATGTCCTCTGTCAAACCATTGCCAAAGGAAGGAGATAAAGACTGTAAGAAAGACAGCAAGTATAAAGTGCTGTGTTTTGTTTTGAATAATTACCATGTAATTATCAGTTTAGTGGGCTCATCGGAATCTTCATGCTTAATAGCCACTGAGCGATGAGATCTCTTTTCCATAAATTTATCTAATCCCTTTTTGAGACCCATTCAATAATATCACTGTAGTAATATGACTGTCTCCCACTGATTTCCGTATGGATACAGTCTGTTAGCCATATAGTATGCCCAGCAGTGACTGGTACTGGTATTTCAAGTATATGAATATGTTTGGTTTTATTTTTTCCCTTTGTTTTCTACTGGCATTTTTTTGGTGCATAAATGAGTCAAACTGGTTGATAGCTTTAAAATACTGAGGAATCAATATATTCATGGTATTTTAGTGATTTGCTAGAGTGTTGGTGTGCCACAAGGAAAGAAAAAAATCATGTTGTCTTTAGAGAAGCATCTATACAAACAGATATTAATACTATCATTGTCCCTTCATTTTTTCCCCCAGAATGCGTTTAAAGCATTTCTCTTGCCCCTGTGAATTTAGTCTAATTATCTGTTAATGATTAAACTGATAGTTCAATACATGTGTTCTGACATGCTGCAGACTACTATTTTTTAGCAGCATGGAATCAGTGTAATAACAAAGTTTGACAACAAAATAAAAACATTCTGAGAAAATATTTGTCCATGAGAAATGAATTTTTGAGGCAACTGAAACATCAGTTTGAAACTGGCTGAGTTTTGCAATAACATATTGCCAAAAAAAAAAAGGGAGAAAGATAAAATTGAAACAGCTCTGAGTGAATTTATTTTTTTTTTTTTTTTTACATTTGCACAATATATCAGTAGGTGCTTAGGTACCATTTCAAAATGGAGAACAAAGACATAATATCATCATATCTGACATCAGGAAAATTGCGTGATATAAAAGAGACAGTTTTGTACCTGCTATCCACACAGTTAGGGTCTCAGAGTGACATTTATCCTCCCAATTTGAGCTGTGATTTTTGGAACTGTTGTCGGACTATGAATCAATTTTAATTATATCTTCTGGCATTAAATCAGCATAAACCATACCCATTATGTGCCATTTTAGTTTAGTCCATTAATAGTCATACTACTTTACTTCCTGGATGAAAGAATTTTTGACAACAGATATCAAATTATCTTGTCTTCACCAACAAATTTTAAAGAAATAAAAACCTAGTGAATATTTTAAACAGAAACATATATGCCAAAATAGCTAGAAATTTTCATGTTCAGTCAAAAACTGTCCCTATTTCAGTTGATTCCTGATTAATTGGAATGCAAAGCCCTAATTAGTTGGGTACTACAGATAGGGTGCTTACAGCAATATCCTTTTTAAAATCAGAAATTAAGATTTCAGACACATGTTTGACAAATTTTACTGTAAAATTTATTACCATGTTTTTCTTAAATTTAACAGTTGAGGAAAAAAGGATATCCAAACCCAGATTTTTCTTTAAATGATAAATTGGTTCATTGGACTAAAGTTAGGTTAAATGCAATATTCATTCTCTGCAGATGCTGACTAAAATTTGTGATTTCATTTTCCAATCTGTGCAGAAATTTGGGCACTTTGAAAATTCTTTAAAGAAGTCCTCTGACTGAAGGAGGATTCAAAGTAAGTCTCAAGTCTTCCTTGCAAAGCCACGTAAAGGAATGGAAACTCAAGGAACAGTATGTTTGCCCATTTTATTTCTAGATATTGTTAATATAACTGCTCCTGCAGTAGTGGCTTGTGTTAAGTTTAATTGATTGTTCTTGATTCAAATTAAATAAAATAGCAAGCACTATTTAATAATTTTCATGTAAAAAATAAAAAACTGAAAAGTTTTGGAATACCAATAAAAATTATTTATTTAAATTATAAAAGTGACAATTTTTTTAATTCTTCTGTTAGCCCAGAGCTTAATCCAAGTTCCTTAAAAAAATCCCTAAAAATCTGCAAGGCATGTCACAAACATTGTTCAATGTTGAAGTGAATTTATACCAGGTAACGGGTATGAAACTATCCTACTGGAAATTATATGCTTTAAATCTCAATTTGGGGAAACCATGCTGTGCTTTATTGCTACCTGTATAAATCAAAGTTGGAGGGAAATGTTTTGACTGACATCTTGAAATGGAAGTCATACATACTGTCTTTATGACATGAATTGATGACAATTTGAGTTATAGGTTTCAACTCCACAATGGTACAAAAGACCTCCTTTCATCTTATCCAGATGAAGAGTAAAATTGCCTAGATGTATTTAAATGAAAAAGAATGAAATTGCCTCGAGAAAGTTAATTTTAAGATAGGAGTAAAATGTTTGGGTCGAATTTGCTCTGTGCTGTCAGTAGGGTTGAAGTACTTTAGAGACATGAAGTAAGAAATTCAATATTTCAAGAACTAATATCATAAGGAAAGCAAAGCAAATACAGAAATAATCTTTCAATCAGAAGTTTTATTTGCTCGGATGTATCACCTTATGCAGACACATAGGAAAAGATTGCTCTCGATAAAATCAGAAGATGTTTATAAAGTACTTTTTGGACACAACATAATATACCTGACAACTTTCAGGAAGAATATAAATGTGAGATATGATGTTAAGATAAGCATACATTCATGGATAGGACTCTGCCCCTTTTCACTGCAATGCCAAGAACATGTTTAACTCAGGTTTGGGATAAGCATCGCTAAAGCACTGTTAAATTATTAGTTAAAATGAGATGGAAATTAATTGACAGAGTGAAAGTGAAAAAAACAGATGTAAAAAATAATCAGTATGTCATTACTTCCCAGAGTAATTTCAGATTGTCTAGAAATAGGCAAGTGTGATATTATTTATCATGCCCATTCAAGAAAATACATAAAGTACTGCTATGCTTTCCTCGGCTCACTCTCTTGTGCCACTTACAAGCATTGAAGTCAGTGCATAGAACAAATAAAAACAAGAACAAACAATGATTATTTCCTTTATACAAATAGCACTGATATACTGTTGGAAAACATCAGTTAAAAATACAAAGAAAAAGTGTGGCTCAGATTGAGCCTTAGAGTAAGAATAAATGGCTGATAGTGCTCTACTTCTGTGTGCAAAGAACAGAGAAATTTTCTCAGGTATCATTGTGGACGCCATGTAGACTGTGGCACTGAATAGCTAAACCCGCTAATGAGAGGAAATGAGAGAGTCTGTGAAAGGGATGGGACAAAGAGCTTTAGCAGTAGGAGCTAGACTGCTGTTCTGTCTGACAGTTCAGATGACTCCTGGGTATATGATATATGCATGGCTTAGATATAAATAGCACAAGAACTTTACTGGGGCACAGCATGGCTATCCCATGATGAGGAGCTTGATTTGCAGAAGCCCTGAAGCGTATCAAATGCAGGAGTGCTGAAGGAACCGTTGTTCTGTAGATGGATGTTATTCAGTTGTATTGGTTACAGCACGAGTATTTCAGACTTAGATGACATCTATTTTTTCAGCACATTTCTTGTTTTAGAGGGAAAATGTGTAAAGTTCAGCTTCACATCTTGTCTGTTTTGACCACTTTGGAGGTCCACTTGTATCACCGTGATTGGAGCTCATGGCAAGGTATCTGTTGCCCGACCTAGTCCTGTAACATAATGTAGGAACATAATTGTTCTTTTTAAAGACTTGTATAACGTGAAAATTCTGTCCACCTTGCCAAGACAAGTTCTGGAGCAGGATCTCTGACTGTATTTTCTCTCAACTCACTTTTGATGTCTACTGTGCAATATCTGTGACTGATATCTAAGTCTGAGCTACTTGCCTTGAGCTCCCTGTGAAGATAAGGAAAAGAAAATACATTCTTAAGGTATGGTTAATTTAAGTGTTCATTTTTTTCTGCCTCCTATAAGTGGAACTTAAGATGACTAGCTGAGATAGAGGCTTTTTTAAAAAAAAATATAGTGGTTTTTTTGGTTTTTTTTTGTTTTGTTTTTTTTAAATACTGTAGATGTCTACAGTTGGCCAGATGAATCTCAAAGTGCAAGGCAAGGGAGATATCTTTTTTTTTCTTTTTTAATTTTGGAGAGGAAATTTTAACCTTCAGTAATGTTAACACATATTACTCCAACTGTTTGATACTCTTAATATCTGATCAATTATTCATTCAGTGGATAAATTCTTTCAGAGAATGCTATAACCACTGAATAAGGTATCTGGAGTATTTTCTGTTGGTGTTTCATACCTACCCTTTTGCACAAATTAGTCAAAAGAATAGACCGTTCAGTGCTGATAGTATCTTTGTTAATATCTTGATGTGATACATTAACTTAGCCACTAGAAATGCCTTGTATTTTGTTACTGGTCTGTTAAACAAACAAACAGAAAATATGAAGCTCTTTCTTTAGTTTAATAGGTCCTTATCCACAATATTCCCACACTTACGAAATTTAAGTGTTGATCTGTGAAGATCTATGGTCAATAACATTCCAAGTGACATAAAGCTGGTGGTTCTCCTGCCACAGAGAGAAAACTGGTTGGTATGTAGCTCTCATCTAGTATGTGCAATGCACAGCTCTGAGCCACATGGTTTGGTAATGATTTATGATAAAAAGGATATATACTGAAGGCAGCTTAGAAAAGACCTCTGCTGAGCCAACATCTGCTTTGCAAAAATAAATGTGGAACATAGTTTCTTGTTAGTGTGTGTCAAAGTGGTAGTAGTGTAGTAGGCTATGCTGGTTATATGGATTGCAATCCAAACCTGATGTGAAATGAATTTACATTTTAAAAATATAAAAATGAATTGAAATGTAATTTAATGACAATTGGAGAATGGGATTTATTGTATTCATTTCTAAGGAGCAGGGAGCAAGCCACTCAGAGCAGAGGCCTTGGACAACTTAATAGTAACCTTCAACAACAATAGTAAGAAAATGTAGCTGCAGGAACTTTCCATGACATGTCAACCATACAGTGAACTATTGATGCAATCTGTAAAAATGTTGGAGCACAAAGGATGACAGTGGAATGCAGATGTGGAGAGCGTTTCCAAACCCGGAGGGTTTTGTAAGGAATGTATGTTCAAGATGCAAGACACTTATTCTAAGCAAATACATGAAAAGTGTTCTATTTTTTTCCTTTTCAGGCTTTTTTATAGAAAAGTTGGAATTTTAGAACTTCCTATAGTTATAATTCAGCATGTCATCATTTGACATTTTCAAAGCACTTTCTCAGGATGACATGTATCATTAGGACTTAGGTCTACGAATTCTTAATTACTCATGTGAATGAAAATTTGATTTCTATACAAAGTATTCTGAAGAGTCCTATAGATATAGAAAAATCTGTATAAATGTAGAATGTAGAATATTTCTTGAAAAGAAAGTGTGTGTTTGTATTTGTAGTGATGTCTTGCATTTCCCAAAGGATCTTGTGCTGCAATTTAATGGTTCCAAACTTTTGTCTTTTTTAACTGTAGGAATCTCTCTTATGGAGACTTTCACATGCTTGCCTGTATATATCACTATGCATGAAATATTCAGAGTAAGAGAGGCATCCATTTAGGACCTTTCTTCTTCCCAAGTTTTTTCCTCTGTGTTCCTTACTCTGGTAAGTCAAGGCTGGCAGGACTCCTTACAACCGCTGTAGCAACAGGTTAAGCATTTTGTTTTAGCTCCTGAATGCAATTGTGGTTGAATCCTGGATCGATTACCTTTGAACAGCTACTTGTTTGTCATTGATTCTAGAAACAAGATTTCCCAGCCACTCTTTTCCATCACGCTAATGATTTGTTCCCATATCATATGCCTATTAGTTATTTTGTGTTTGGGACTGCCATAGCTAGGCCAGTTCTTTTTAACATTATTTAATCCCTTTGTTCATTGTACATGGCCATCAAAATTGCAGAGCTGTAAATTAGATTGAAAAAGGGTTTCTTAGACTGGGTCAAATGTGAAAAAAAAAAAAAAAAAGACTTCTGGGTGGGATGTAGCATGATAATGCTCCACAAAATAAAGGAAGTCATAAATTTATTACTGTTATTTATAAGTTTTCAAAAAGAGCTTGGAGATTTCTAAAAGAGTCATGTAGTTCAGCACAGCTGATTGGGTGTGGCAGTGCTCATTGATGTAAGGTAGAAAATTCCTTCACTACACAAACTACTGTGTCATATTTTATTGCTTGAATCATTGAGTTAGCCAGACATAGAATTATGGTGTTACCTTTTCTTAAAAATCATCACACCCTAATTAGTGCCTGCTGCTTCTGTCTCCCTGGAGTTTAGCTCTCAACATCTATGCACCCTTTGAAGTCTTCCCGATTTCAATGGAATTTTACATGCCAAAGGTATAAATTTGAAATTGGGTTACAAGATTGCCAGAGCTACCAAAAGAAGAGATTTTTCTCAACTTTTTTTGTTCTCACCTGTGTATACTGGATTAGTATTGCAGCAAACATATGTGAACATGTATGAGGCAATACTTATCTCTGAAAAAATCTGGCAAGTGAGGGCTAATGGTTTTAGCAAGATCGAGTCCCAGTTGGGAGTTCATATGCTGATCGCTTTCCACAGGAACTGTAGTCCACCAGGGAAAATAATTTGCAAAACATCTGTGTTCCTGGCTAAGGCAGGTCCCTCTGGAGGGGGAGGGAAATTGTGTCTGCCTGGGTATCTCCGGGAGGAAACGGAGTCCTGGGAAATGGAGGGCACTCGGCGGAGCTTGGTGTTACTCAGAGAGCGCTTGTGCTGGCTGGATGCAAGGACCCAGTAACGGGTGGTGACAGTTATGAATAAACCCTTCTCATTTCTGCTCTGCATTCCCCAGTCTCTCTGAGCTTTCTCTGTTTCAAATTATTTCTCTAGGTTTTTATTCTAACCAAACTTGGCTCTTCCGTATTTGAATCTTTGGGTGTCTTGCTGTGTGGAAAAGCTCTAGGTAGATCTCTCTAAAGCTGGATGAATTGGGGTCCTGTGAGAACACACTTGAAAACCAACTGTTGATTTTTAGACTCATAGCTCTGAGCTATAGTGAAGTTGGGTCTCTTCCTCCTGAAGTGGTCACAGCATAAACTGAGACACTGAGAACTTCAAGCAGATCTAAGCCAGTGGAGCTTCTGGATGCTTTTAACACTGTATTAAGGGTGGAAACCAATAGAGAAGACTGAGAAGGGACTTCCATTAAGTTTTAAATGATTGAAAGGCATCTGCAAAAGAAAAAGTGATTATTTCTTATCACAGTCATAATTACAAGAAAACTGTTACAAAAGCAATTTTGAAAGTTTAGAAGTCTGATTCCCCTTAAGTGCAACAGTTTAATGTCTACATTTATTTTTTTAAATTGGTTTATTAATAAATATGAACTGGAAACTGCTTCAAAGGTGCAATGTCCCCTGAAATGTGATTCAGAATATTTCCACGATTTAAAGAGCGGAGTTTTACTTTTATCTGCTTGTGAATTGACAACAGAAAAGTGTTGTGTTTTATGCTATTTCAACTTTTGGATATCTCTGTTAGACTTATAGGTATGCTTAGTTTTGAATTAGTTGCATACCAAAATTTGTTTTTTAAAGATAAGGGTAGATTCTTAACCATATTGGATTATTATATTTACATTATTTCTGATCAATTTTGTATTTAAGTCTCAGCTATCCTCAATAATTCTATTTCCTCAAGGAGATTGTCTTTTACAAGTCTGTGTGGGTTGGGAGAGTGATGAATTGCTACTTCTTGTCTATTATCCATGAATAGCTATATTTCATATTTAAATTGCATGTGTGGTAATAACACTGTGAAAGATCAGCATATTTCAATACTGGTTTTAAAAGACTGTATATCCATTCCTGAAGCAATAATATCTATCAGTTGCATTTAGTAGTATAGCGGAATTCCCTGTCTATGACTTTGACAGGGACAATGCTGGTGATATCCATTGTAAATTATTAGCTATGAACCAGCTGGATACCTTTGCTTTGTGGTTTACTTGTGCTTTTCTGCTTAAATCTATTTTATGAAGCTACTTAGTAGAAAGCAGAGACATTTCTAAGTAGAAACATTGAACTAGAGTTGAAGAGCATGCAAGAGAATTTTGTATTTCTTCTATGCTCACTTTATTCTAATAAGTGATTCTTCACCATTGTTGCATGACCTTTTTCTTTTGTGAAGAGTCTAAATTTCTCCTGAGTAGAATTAAACATCTCTGCTGAGGAGAAGGAACATCAGATTGCAATTAAAATAATAGCAGTCTTCCAACTGAAACATTAATATCTTTTTTTAAAAATGCTACATTTAATGTTCAAGAACAGGAAGTCATGTAACATAACCAAGTTCAACAAACAGTTCAGAAGGCATAATGTTTATTATTAGCATCACATCACCATATGACAGTGACAGGTGGTGATCCACAAATGCCATTACAGTCATCAGAAGCAATGTGGGGACGTGAAAGGCTTAAAAAAAGTGCAATTTTATAGCAGTATAAACCAATTTGGACCTGTTATTGTTAGATAACTGGAAGATAAATTTCAAAGTTAATATTTATGGTGTCTGAAAACATGCTTTTTGGATAATTGGCTATGTAGGATGCTGCATCCTGTATTTATATTGATCTGCAAGAGCACTGGTGCTGCAAGCAGACCTAGCAGTCATATATTCTAGACTTTCCTAAAATAACCCTGTGTCCTAATTTTTCAAGAGATGGGAAAGAAGAAATTTATATAAAGGATCCCAATTAGAAAATGTAAAATTATATTTTAAATAAAATTCTGTTTCAGAATTTCCCACTAATTTTACTATTTTGTTGAGCTGTAGTTAAAACTTTAATTAATTTCATTTTCAATATAAAAATGCCTATTGACTTTATTTTTTGATCTATGAAAATCTATATTTGTATTGTTTACTTCTAAAATATAATGTGTTGTGAATGTGTTGATAATAAACACAAAGAAAAATTTTAAACTCCTGTGTATCATGCATATAGAAAATGAGTAGTTAGAATTTGCCAGTTATGAACTACTAAGAAAGAAAGAGGGCAAGAGTTCTAGATTTGTATGTCAGTCATTTTGTGTTAGGAACATGCTTTTCTTTCTGGGATGTCTGAAATGGGAAGATAGTTAATACCAAATTTCACTCACTTCCCTTCATACTTTGTTTCTTTTTTTTTTTTTTTTTTTTTTTTTTTTTTTTTTTTAAATTTGAGGCATGCTAGAGGTACTTTGAACTAAAGAACATAAAATAGAGATAAGATTAAGGTATGCTTTTATCCACCAATGGTGGTTGTGAGTATGTTGGGAAAAGAAGCGAGAACAGAAGGTGCTGTGCCACCCCCCCTCATATGTTTCGGTCATTGTGGTGTACCCTTCTGTGACATACAGTGCTCAGCTCCATCACTTCACAAGAGGTTGCATTAAATCCTGAACTGAAAAAAACTAGAGCTTGAAGTACTATATAAAGGTCACACAATTTGTGATTGTGAATAACTGGATAGCTCTTGGTTACTCATTAAGATACTGGCATATCCTGGAAACTGATGATCTTATAAAAAGTTATATTTTAAAATTTCAGGGATCAAAATATATCTATGTAAGCAATCACATATCACAGAGAGCTACCTGAAAACAAAATAATGTCTGAGAACTAATTGTCCTTTGTAGTTGGCGAATACTTACAGATGTGAAATATTTCTGCAGCTTCTGGTGTTCATTAATGAATGATTCATGAAACCCTATAAGCTGAAATGTTCTGAAATTTTAGGCTTCGTGAATACTTGAATGCTGTAAACAGACTAATTTATTTGTGGTGTTGTTTGTGTTTTTTTTTTTTATATGCAGTAGCATCTTACTGTAAGAAACTGTTGAATGTGTTGGCTATAATTCCTATCCATTATGTGGGTGGTTTTTTTTTTGAAAAGAGTAGCAAATCTATACTCTCCTTTGTTTATAAATACAACTTGCCTGTTGTGAATTGATGTTATGTAAATTAATGCTTTATTGAAATGAAAGAATAAAGGTAATGCAGACTGGAGTGTACTGTATGTGTGTATTTACTTGCATAAGTCTTTTGCAGGAAGATTACACTGAAATACAAAAAAGTTGAATGTGATTATAATGAGTTCTCTTTTTCATTAAAAAGGGTTGATCAGCTGTGTTATATCTGAATACCCTGAACTGATTTGCCATACAGTTTTGTGAAACTTCTGGACAAATTCTGGGCATCATTCTAAGAGTAACTCTACTGTTTAAAAGCATGCGAGTGTTACTTCTTAGAGGATGTAAAGTTGTAAACATTTAGTTCTTAGAGTGCTTAAAGCAGATATTTTGTTTGCTACTCTGAATCAGCTTGAGGGACATCAGAATTTTTTTCTTCTTATGACTTTTTTTTTTTTCCCTGTTTTGAATTCTTATTGTATCTGTCCTTAGGTATACATCTTTATTTCCCATCATTACCTTTAGAGACGATTTTCTGGCTGGCATTTAAGGTTTTTAAGCTCCAGTAACACTTTCCATTCACTGATGCTGTTGAGAAGCTGATTATGACAACCAGGCTGATTTGCTCTTAAAACATATCTCAATGAAGGTGCATGAGTCTGTCCTCGATCTAGAATTTTGTTGTAGCACATGAATTTTGTTCACTTTGTCTCATCGGTGACTGTGTAGTCTGATAATGCTGCTGACACTAGGTAACCAAACTTTCATTCTGTTCAAGCCAGTCATAAATTCACTCTTTAAAAATGTCCTTGTCTGATGCACAAACAAGTCATAGATTCTGAAGTAAAAGCTTTACAGAAAGAACACTGAGCATAGAAAGAGAGATCTGTTTTTAGGAGAACAAAGCTTGCGAGGACGGTATTGTCATTAGTTTTGAGGTCAGACAGAAGTATTGTTTACTCGTTCTATGCATGACAATATTTCTTAGAACAAAAATAATTTTACTTGTACCATGTAATTTTGGCAGTATCAGCGAGCAAAGAACAGTTTCTTCTGTAAGGTGTATTCCATTTCATGATTATGATATTACTTGAATGAGTGGTGGTTTTGTTGGGCCGCTAACACATGCAGTGTGCCATAAACATGACGTTTATGTGACTGAGTGCACAAGTATGTGCGTGCTCTACAACCTTCACCTCCACCTACTTGGGCTTACCTACTGGAGTATCTCTATTGACCTTCCTAGAAAAAAAAAAATCTCATATTTTGCCTTTGAAAATCTCTTGCAATCTTGTCCAGATGTGTAGGTGTGTGTTTTGCCATCACAGTATAATAATTTTCTTCTATTTACAGCTGTGCCTAGCAATGCTTGTGCTATAACACATTGCAATGTATTTCTTGGCCTTTGGCTTAATTCTAATATTTACCGTGTGCAGGTAATCCATGAACTCTCTCCAGTTATAAAGGCAGTTGTATACTGGTATAGCAGAAAGGCAGTACTACTCAAACACCTTTTTTTTTTAAGCATTTCTTAATGAAAAAATATGCTCTATAATTTCAGTCATTTTATGACAGGAGTTTCTCATAAAGATCCATTAGCATATTTCTTTTAATATTATTATGTGTGTACAAACTGTGGCTTTTATTCTCCATAGAAACAATGCCTGGGTAGTGTGTGTAGAATAATATCTTGATCAAAGAATAACAAATGCTGGGTGTGTAGTGCAGTCTACAACACACCACCAAAGTGTGCATATTGTCTTGCATTATGCTCTTGGTTTATTTGAATTAGGACTTCTAGGGTCAAGGATGGCATATGCTTTGCTGCTGCTGAGATGAATATCTTGTTGGTTTTCAAGAAGCAATAATTTTATGGTATTTTTCACAGGCTGATCTTTGTAATGTAAGGAAAAGGGCAAAAATACATATTTTCTTAAATCTCTACATGTGCAGTTCCAAATGCATGTTTGGCAACAGCAGGGAAATGAGGTTGAAGTCATTTAGCAGTGTCCTGGAGTTCATTTACTTAAACCATATAAGCACTGCAGACCTGAGCACCACTGGGCTGTGGCTGAATCAAAATGACTCTTATTACTGTTTCCATTAAAATACAAAATCAGCAATTATAATGAATAATTTAAGTACCTTTGCACCCCATTAGACTATGGCATGTAGCTGTAATTTCAATAATAAAGTATTTAATATTGGTACTTGCAGATCAACTAAGATTTTGTTGCAATGCATATCTATTATTGCATTTGGTTGGTAAGATTCTTTGACGCTTCCTCTGATGTAAAGGGCAGTGAATTTGGAACCAGCCTCAGTGTTTCTGATCATCTTCAGAATCATGACATGTTAGCAGATTTACTATCAAGGTATAAAAACTAATGAACCACTTTAAGCCATGTCATAAAACTGGAATTCTTTTGTACTTAATTAGATGGTCTGAAAAAGAGGAAATTGGACCAAAAAACTATAAAATTAACTTCATCAAAACAAATTGGAAACAGATGAGCAACCCACAGTAACTCTACAATAATAATGCTGCAATCGTTACAACACTATGTCTTGGTTCATTTAGATTGCTTATTCAAGACCCTATTTAAGTCTTTCCCCACATTGTTCATTTATATATTATAGATGGAAGTGCTGGTGATGCTGATGGTCAACATAGCATTATGCTCATAGCCTTGTCAGGCTGTAACTTTTTGGGCAGATATTTTTTCCCCCTTTCCCAAGATGTTTTCTTAGGAATAACATGGAAATTTCTAGGTAAAATGACTCAAATATTTTTGAGAGTAAGACTGGGCAAAACCACTGTTTTGTACATATTTAAAAAAATAATTTGTAACAAGTTGTGGAGAAATTTCATACGTTCATAATTTGGAGCAGGGATTGAAATTTGGCAGGGAATCAGGCATGTGACATTTGCTGAAAATAACCCAAATTTACCCAACTTATAAGGCTTCAAAAAATTGCAATTTGCACGTGTGCAGTAAAGGTGTATTAATTTGGCAGCTTAAATCTTTTAAGTCCTTTCATCTGTACTGGGCATGTTTGAGGCCAGAGTTGCAGAACCTGAGCAGGAGTTTCCCTCAATCAGTCCCAGATGGTGGGAACTGAGGACGAGATGTCTGCTGTCCATGTTCCTGCTACCGATGCCTTAGCATCACAGGGTTGCCATGACGCTGTGTAACTTGAAATCGATGACTCGGGAACATCACGTTTGACAATTTCTAACTTGAAGTAGATGCCTGTCAAAGCTTACAAAATTAAGCTAACCCTCCAAAATTGAAAATCCATTCTATAATATAATTTTGATAGCTCACAAAATGCTATTAATGAAGAAATTACAACTTTGTGTTATTAGAAGTTCCTAATTGTGTTCTTTGAGGTTTAGAAATCTGATTTGCAAAGTGCTAAGCATTCCTAGCAGCAACAGAATCAATGGAAGCTATGTGTTGAACGTTCAGTAGAGTGTTTTATATAATGAGAGTTACTCTGAAAAATCCAATGGGAGGCATTTAAATTAGATCCACAAATTAAAAGGCACTTTTGATCATAACTTCTGCAGGTGTCAGCTCCCCATTTGCAAAATGACTCTACTATCCCGTTACCTCCTAGTAGCTTTGAAACTACATTAGTGTTTGTGAAAAGTATCTTATAAAATCCCACGAGGAAATGAGTAATTTTATCATTGAAGTTTGAATAGTGTTTAGTAAGTAGCTTATGGAGCTGCTTAGTAGTAAAAAAAATACTGAAAATACTTAATGGTTGCTTGCTTAATGAGAACAATCCATCTGTAAATGGAATTAGCAAATGATTCAGTGGGAAAATGTGATCATAACAATATTACAGTACATAAACACAAATAGGTTTTATGCTGGGGCTTGCTAGCTTTTATGTGATTGACTTTTGCCACTTTAGTATTCTTCTAGCATGGTTTTTGGGTGATGATTTAATAACTGTCAAAGCAGGACTTTGATTTTATACAAGGGCTTGTTCTTGTATATTTATGGAGATATGCTTGCATATTTGTAAATTTGATTATTCACTTGAGGAGACTTATGTATATAAATGGTTTGAAAGGCATTGCCCACTAGCAATTTGTTAAAAAGTAATCTACTCTAATTTCATCTCTTATGAGCTCCGCAAGGAATAATTTTAGGGATGGATATTATTTGTAGTTCAAGAAATTAATGATTAAGACTCTTAACATTCTGAATTTCTGTTTCTCTCAGATTTTTTAGACAGTGCTAATGATTCCTGACTTCAGTTCTTTATCTTACTGTCACCAGAGCCTTAAACGTGTTCCAAAGAATAAAAACATTTTTTGGTAGCCACCTTAATTTCTGCCTTAGTGAATGTAATGGACAGATGATGACACCCTATAAATATGTTTCAAGCTCCCTTGGTGGTCCAAAGCAGATCTATCCTGCTGACAATGTCCTCAACGTACTGATTCCTCTATTGATAAAGAACTAATTTAAGCAGCTTATTATCCTCTTAGCCACTTTGATGGACGCCATACATATGTAGTATTTTCAGAGAAGGGGGTGTGGCAAAATTATTGCGGCACTATTGGGACCCTCGTGTGCTAAACTGCCCCTCATCTCCCCTCCATAAAAATATCACTGCTGTTCAAGCCAGGCACCTCTGTGTGTTTGTTACCTTACCAGAATCTTGGAAATGTCTTTTGCTTCTAGTAGAAAAATCACAATAGGAAAGATAATAGGACAAGTCATAAATGGAAAAGCAATTTTGAGATAAATTTTAGATTAGAATCATTAATGAAAAAGAAATGTTATTTTCCAAGAGTTTTGATTTCTTCCCTCAGAGGAGCTCAGTTTTAATTTTCTCCTATTTTCTTCTGTACTTTGTTTTTCTTAGGAAGACAATAAACTGAGTATCTAGGGGAGTTTCCTTTTTTTCTTCTTTTCCATTTTAACTTTTCTGAATACCAATGCTTTGGAAAAGTTAGTGATTAAATGTGAAAGATTGATGCTTTTAGACTCCCACTTCTCTTTGGTTTAGAAATTTTTGAAAAATAAGAGTGGAAAATGAAAAAGGAAATTAATTAAGGTGAAAAACAGTGAATGATCTCAAGCAGATATTGCATTTAGTGGCTGAAGAATAAGAAAGCAGGGCCAAATAATTTGAAATGCTCCTTTTAAAGAATATTTCTGGACCTTGAACAAATGGAAGTATTTACACTGAAACAAAACAAACAGTGAACAAAGAATAAAAAATAATGAGATGTACTTGAAAACTTTTCCCTGTGTATTTTTAATAAGATACAGCTGAGGTTTTTTTAAGGAGTAAAAAAATATTAAATCATACAGGATAAAAATTGTGCATTATTTTCAGCATTTCTACAATCTCTGCATTAGTATAGATCTATTAAAATTTCTGTAAACCGAAATATTTTTGGGTAGGTGCTAAGTGATGCAAATAAAAATGTTTTGGCCAGTATATTTATAATCTACTAATTTTCCCTTTGCAGGCATATTTCAAAGGAAGTGTGGTCAAGACAACATTCATCCTTCTTATGCTGCTGGAATTAAACCTGTCCATAAAATAGATGGGAGAGCACACTGAACCATTTCAAAGGTTGGCAAAGTTCCCATGATAAATTAATACTCAAGTCAAACTGCCTGGCTTTAAGGACTCTACACTCTGTGACTCTTGTTCAGTACTCATTAAATACATATAATGTCTTTAAATGCCCCAATGTAGCTATAAACACATTCAGCTGAAATGTATTCTCCTTAATATTTATCTACGTCTAGGTATCTGTACTGTTACATCCTTCATCCTTCTTCCGTATGAAAGTTTTATACTGTAGTTGTGAGGGAATGCCCACTATCATCACACTTATATCAATCCCTTCAAGCTACAATATATTATTTCTTACCATCTCACATGGAGCAGTTTCTCATAATTGCAACCTAAATGTTTAATGTGACAGAAGTAGCGATGAATGGGAAAAGATCTAAGTGTGGAGTGTAAATTAGCTTGAAAAAAGGTGACAATGGTTCTTGCTATGGTTTTTGTATTGTGTAGTCTTGATCATACAGATAAAATTCTGGGAACACAAGGAATGAAGTTTTGTCCTCAGTTTCCATCTTTCCTGTAGGATATTGAGGTTTATTTTTGTTGTTTGTTTTTTTTTTGTTTTTGTTTTTGTTTTTGTTTTTTTTTTTATAATTAAGAATGCTATCCACATAGAATTCAGAAAAGAGGACAACTTGTTAATGGTTCAACCTTACAGAGTTGTTTTATTTAAAGTGATACAGTTTTTGTTTAACTATTTTAAGAAAATCTTTTCTTGCGAGTCAATAATTACTTCAAGGTTGCTAATTTATATTTTCGTACAGTTATCTCTTTTCCAAATGCAGTAATTTTCTGCATAATGAGGTATGATTCTACGTAAATTGAAACAGTTGCTTTTGTAATTTTTTTTGTTTGTAATGCCACTTACTTGTCATAACCCTGTGATTTATGAATAATGCATTCATAATAAAAATGGCTTTATTACAGTGAGGGTACAACAGTTTCTTTATAATCAACAGTTTCATTTTTTCAATTTAAAAATGCATGTTTTAGAGACTCCATTTAAGAAGATGGATACTGCAATGCAGTTCAATTATGGATTTTACTTTTATTCGCAAGTGAAACCCACATTCCTTATGTGTGTAAGGCAGCCTGCTTATAAATTCTCATGCTGGTAACTAAGATACAGTGCTATAAAGGGTACATTTCTCTGAAATCATTCATCTATTATGATTGCATAGATGTCCATGTAAACATGCAAATTAGAACAATTTGTAAGACTTTTTTGTTTATCTAGTTTCTCATCTGTTATTTTGTAATTCTTTTGCCTTTATTCTGTCAGTATCTTGTGACTGTGTCATTCCTCTGATTTTGGTGGAAAACCACCTATTATCACTATGGCTCAGGAATACCATATGATCATAATTTTCTGGCTCTTTGCCACAGACCACTAGGACACATATTTGTTCAATATACTAGAAGAACTAAAGTGCTGGTTTGGGAATGAATAGAAATACTTCCTAAATAATTGTGCTATTTTGTTTTGTTTTGTTTTTTACTATTATCTTACACTTCCTCAACTTGTGCCACTTCTGGTTTTCCTTAGCTTATAAATTAGCGTGTCTTGCAATTAAACAATTTCTTTTTGAAGAAAAATATTTCAGGTCATTCTAAACTGTTTCACAGTGGAATCATACTAAGTTGAATAAACAGAGTAACTGGATTTTTAGCTCTATCTGTGTTATTAAAGGAACAAAAATTTAAAATTATGTGTGTATGAAAATGATTTCTAATATTTTGGAAAATATAGAATAGTTGTATAAATGCATCTGAAACATCATGAAGATCACTTTAAACAATAAAACTGTTTTAAGAAATACTTTCTCCTCTCTTGTAATAATAAACTTGGAGAGCATGTACTGGTAAAGCTGGGACCTTTAATGATGACCCAAACCAAGACTACTCATATGGGTGCAGACAGTGAAGAAACTTACATTGATAGCAATTGAATACATTGAGAGCAGTGACTACTTACAAATGTTTCATTTTTTTCCTTACTTGTGTTTCATAGCCAAGGTATTAAGGCTTCTGAGCATTTGGCATCTAGTACAGAAATTAAATCGATTAAATCAGGGAATGTCTCCTGATACTATGCAATTCTTTACTGTTTTTTCCTGTGTGATCCAATACTGCAATGTGCTTTGTACCTTTAAATTACTTCAGATCCGAATAGAAGTTGAAGTTGCTCAATAATCTCCTAGCCTTTGAATGTGTGACTTTGTTGCTACTAACCCAGTGCGCTGAAGGTGGTGTCTCTATCTAACTTCTAATCAAAACCACATCTGCTTCACCTTCACTGTGACAAGGCTGTGTTTTGACTTTGTGTGAGCTCTGCAGTGATTTGTGAATGATATACAAAATGAAAAATCCTTTTTCCAGAGAAAGGGCAGTGAGTACCTCAGATATTTGCTCAGCTTGTTAGATTTACTTAAATTTGAAATAGCCAGGAAGAATAGCAACTGAGAAATTCTAACTATTAAAAAGAGACTTTAGAAAATATTGAAATAAATGTGCGTTTAAAGGCTCTGACTTAGCACTTAGGGGTATGCCCGCTCATGGTATGGATACATAAATCTCCTTTCCTGCCCTACAACATCAATAAAGAATTGCATAGCAATTCTAGGGCATTACCTGTATTCATTCAAGTTTCTCTAGGTTTTGCAGTCATGCCAGATTAAATTTATGTACAAACATGTTCTTATACTAAACAGATATGGTACCTGTCTCTTCCAGACAAAATTTGAGATTCATTGTAGTAATAAATTGGCTTGATGAGCATGTGTAAGCAATCTCTTTTTCAGTCATACAAGCCTGTCAGAACTACAGTGACAAATACCTCAAAAAGAGTTTTGCTTCAGTAAGTAAGTTCATTGCCCAAGGTGTTTAGTCAGCCTCCATTCTTTTCTCCCATACCACTATTTTAAGTGCAGAAGCAGCCAATAAAGCCTATGAGAGATCCCCTCTTAAACTGGAAGGAATCGAATCAAAGTGATGACTGATATCATCACTGAACTGTTCCATATAAACAGATTTTAGCCAGTCTGTGCCTCATCTGCTGTGCAAGTAGGTCGGTATGAGGGTGGTTTACCTGCATGGGAAGTTCCTTCCTTATAGGGGAGACATTAATGGAAAATAAGATCACCATCAGTTATGCCTGGAGAGGACTCAAGAACATTTTCTCTGTGCTTGAGAAAACTAGGATCTTTTGCTCCAAGGCCAGTCTGTTTCTGGGACCTCTTTCAGGTGTGTTCCTGATTCCATGCATTTTCTTGTAATCCCACTGGGTGCTATAGAAGGTAACAAAGGAGGCATCCAGATTAATTTTATTTGCCCAGGCATGAGTAAAATAGTTCTAACTCAATTAATCATCACAGTTAGCTCTTTATTAGGACACCCAGTCTCCTGTTCCTCTTGAGATTTTGGTAGCTTCCCCCACCCCATTTCTGTGATTTCTTACATCATATGTTGTTGTTGTACCCATTGCTTCAAAGAATTTGTGTCTATCCATGGAAAAAGAATATCTGAAACTGCATAGGATTAAGTACTTTGGATTTTTTTCTTCATTCATGGACAGATCCATTTAAAAATGTGTCTTAAATTTGAGGAACGCGGGTGCCATTTGCAGCCCTATTGGTGTTTGTCTTCCACCTGTAGAAGATATTTCAGTATTGTCTTGTCCTTCTATAGGGAATGTTTGGGGGGGCTTCAGTCTTTCCCACTTGTTCTACCTCCTCAGTGGGATCTTAGTTAAACATTGTTCTCCTTGTGTCACCTTTCTGAACCTGTGGCCTCATGTTCTCTATTTCACCTGCAGAAATTACTTTTTTGATGACCCTTGCTTTACTTAAAAGGGTTAGACACTCACTGCTGACTGTCTTAAACCTTTGAACTAGGTTTCTTTGAGAAAAGGTTCTACTTTAGACACGTCCTCTACCTAGTTTACTTTTCATTTGTCTGAGAGTATAGCTCCCAGCCTTCTTCCCCTAATCATTCCAGATCCTAGCAGAGGCAATGCTAAAGGCTCTTGATTTTTTTATTTAAACAGGATTTTCCCATTTGAAATGCACTTGTGTTTTTAGTGTCACAGGAAGAAGTGTTTTGGGAAAATTCCACATAACTGTATAATGCAGTAATGTCTGAGTATTCTTGTACCTGGTCACTGAGGAAGCATACCACACCTCTGCGTGCAAAGACGTTTAGCTGGGTGCAGACCTATGCAAAAGGCTTAAGTGTTTCCTGTGGAGCATTTTTGAGGACCATTTCTATTGCAAAGACTTGCCAGACAGCTGTGCCAAGTTCTGTGCACTTGCCAGAGACTTTGCTGTAGCAGGGTTGTGTAAATGGAAAGCAATTTTGCACGGCCTATATGTAGAGTTTGTGCTTTGACAACAGTTGGTTATTACAAGTTTAAAAAGGAAAAAAATCACTGAAAACAAACATAAAAATTAGAGTTCCTTACAGGTGATTTGAGAATTCTACCAGCTCCCAAGATAGCTTAGAAAAAAAAAAACCCAAACATTTTTCTTCCTATTTCAGAGAGAATTACTCAGGACATTTAGATCCTTTTTAGGAAGTTATCTAAAGCTGGAATTTAAAATTTAGAAATTCATTTCAGTTACAAGTTAAGTCTGCCAGACCTCTTATTGTCATTTATTGTAGCAGTAGACACAACAGTAGGTGCTGAGGGTGGCTCCTATAAAGGAGCTTGCATACTGAAATAGTACACACCATCATATAATGGGCTGCGAAGCCCCTTTTAGATCAAAATGTGAGGATTTTGGTATTTTTTAAATAGTGATTGCTTTCTCCTAGCTGCTTATTTATTGGTTACTGCTTGCTAAAGGAACGTCAAATCTGGGTATATAAAAGATGTTACCAGGCTGGAATAACTTTGTTCTCACAAAGTCCCTTTGGTCTTGACGTTTTCATTCTAGTGGATAGTGTTGCCAATTATAATTTTTTTTGGAAAACAAACATCAGGTCTTGAACTGAACTGAACTTTCATCTGAATTCTTTTAAAGAAAAATTTCTAACTTCGCCATTACAGAAAATAGCTTGGAAATTAGAACTGTAAAGAAAGAGATATAAAATATTTTCAAACTTTATTCAAAAGTTTCAGAGGTTTTTCTTTTTGTATTCTGTGATTGATAATTGCTGGAGGTGGCAAAACTTTAAATCAAAGATATTAGTACAAAATTGTCAGTTCTCAGTGGTGTGTTAGTTCACTTCCATGGCTTAACACATTTCTAGCTGACCGATTGTACCTTCCTCCTGTGCAATATTTTTACAACTCCTTCAGCAAAAGACCTGGATATACCCAGTTCCTCCTTTTATTTCCAGAAGCACTGACATAAAGTGGTCAGAGAAAGAAAATGACAGGAGATAAAGACTTGAGGGCAGAGGTTTTAAAAGATGTTTATGGAGGTTAGTACTGATTCCACACAGTTACGTTAACAAAAATAATTCATTAGCAAATTCTATTAGTGTCTTTTGAAGTTCTTAGCCAGGCAGATCAAGTGGTTTCTTAAGGTGATGGTAGAAGTTCAACAGTTAAACCGGAATCTTCTTTGCTGTCATCTAGCAGTTATCATAGATAAGACAGTATTTATTGTTCAAGCAGATTTAAGGGAAATGTAGAAATTGCAGTTTTAAAAAGTAATTCCAAAATTATTACTTCAAATGCTTCTTCCAGTCCATGTAGGCTTGTATGTCCCATACTTCCTCTTGCATCATCTTTATGCTTAATGACAGTTTCTTATTATTGCCACTAGAACATTAAACAGGGTGTTTCCCATCAATGTTATTTATACCTACGCTATTTTAGAGGTGCTGTCCTCCTACTGCAGAGTTTTATTTTGGCAATAAATTACTAAAAAAAGAAGTTGTATTTTATTCCAAAACATTTTTATACAAATGTAATCTGAATCTCAAATCCAAGATTCAAGGTAATTTATTCAAATATAATACTTTTCTAGCAATGTGTTAAGTAACTTGCAGTTGTACTCATAGATTAATATCTTGAAATGTTCTATGCTAAAACTGACACTGAGGTTATTTTATTTAGTTTGTGTTAAAACTGTGTAAATATTGCTCTTGACATAATATATTACGAAAATAATGGCTGACTAGGAATCACATTGATCCCCAGTTGATCCTCAGATGCCATTCAAGTTTTTGTTTTGTTGAGAAAAGAGAGGCTATAATTATACGACCAAGACATCATCAAAACCCCACAGCAAATCAGCAGAATATATTGGCAGGTCTTATGTCCTATTAACAAAAATACCCCAACAAAAAACCACGCCTAGTTGTATCTAATGTCTTTGTGTTATGGGAATGTTCCTTTTTCATCAGAGTGCAAACAAAGCTTCCATTTAAGTCAATACTTCAGGCTGGTTTTTAGAGAGTTAAAAATTGTATCATATCGATATGTTTCCGTAACAAACTACTGCATTTTGACAACAACTTCCAAGGAGTAAGAGGTGATGTAATCACCTAACAAGTAGCTATTCTGTGTTCAATATCCATTAGTTCAGTATATAATTTCAAGTGTTCATTAGTCTCATGAAGCAGAGACCTTATCTCAGCAGGTTTTATAATTGAAGCTGTCTGTTGGGAGTGAAGGGGAGTGAGATTGCAGAACATAGTTTTAGATGAAGAATCTTGGAACATATCTTAAAGAACTAAGGGTATACTGAGAAGTTCTGTAGTCCTTTTAATTTTCTCTGTATCTGTTTTGAATATTAGGGGAACATCTGTGTGCAATTCTCTAATCTTAAATATACTGTCTTAAAAAAGTGATCCACAAAGAGAAGAAGAAATGTCTTTTTCTCTTTTTGTTTCTTTTCGATTGATTAATTTTGAGTTTTACTTTTTGTTCCTTCCTGATATATAAAAGGGCTAAAAAACTGAAGATTTTACTATCTAGAATATAATGTGCTTAATGTTAGCAGTACAGGTGCTGCCTACTCAACCTTTTTTGGAAGCCTTGGTGTCAAAAGAAATAATGTTATGAAATAATCAATCACTGAAACCTTGTCACTGAAATCCAGTTGGGTCAAGAAGATTTTTAGTCATGATTTCAAATAATTATTGTTTGGTTTTGGCTGGTAATTTACTCAAATGAGAAGCAGAAGCCTTTGTCAAATGTTCCAGATCTCTACTCTGCCACAAATAGCTTGGGGCATAAATCTGAATGCTTCAGTAACTTGTATTACATATATATAGAGAGAGAGTATTTTTTTTATATATAGTGGAAGAAGGAGTGAACAAATGACCATCTTCAGAAATATCTACACTTTTTAAAAGTACCCTGTAAAAAAATAAATAAATTCCAAACACTGTTGCCTTCCATATATATCAGAATATACAAGAGAAAAAATGTGTTTCTTCCATTTTCCTGCTAGCAAGTATGAAAACAATATCCCCCAAGTCTTGCCATTCATGACAAATTCTGATCATGTAGAAAGGAGTTTTGGGATCAAATGGCTGTTCTTGATAACACTACTGTAGTCTATTGTGTGCCAAAAAGTGGATCAAATGGCTGTTCTTGATAACACTACTATAGTCTATTGTGTGCCAAAATGTCAACTTAACTCCAGGCAATACCTTTGGCTTTAAAGGTAGAGGCCCAAAGTTTCTGTTGTGCTGGATTACACACACTGTTCTGTAAAGTTAGAAACGTAAGCATGCTGTATAAGCTGGCTCTTGTACACAATACCAAGTTTCAGATTAATAGAGACTGAGAGCTAAATGTTTTATCATAAATAAGAGAGCAAGAAATGAATAGAAACTCTATCAGGACTCTATTAAAGCTATACTCACTGCTGCAATCCAAGCCTGCTTGCAGCAGTCATAGAAGTGTGTTCATTTGACATAATTGATCACTACAGAATGAAAATATATTTATCAGACTAGACTGAATTATGAAAGGGAAAAAAATGTCTGGATATATGCATTTTCCCCTATATCCACACAAAAAACCCCAAAAGCCTTCAGTAATATTTCTAGGTCCTATACTGGTCCCAGGTGATGCTTTTCTTTTAGATAGTCTTGCAGTGACAGCAAATCTTTAACTGAAACACATCTTTTACTGAAGCCTTCCTCATAAAAGGCTGAAAGAGATAACACAGAAAGAAGATGGGCTGTCAGGAAAATTGATGGTGGGAAGGAATCTCTGCTTTTCTCTTTCACTAAGCGCCAACAAAGTGCCTGGTCAGTTACTTAAACAGTTTCCACTGTTCTAGTGCTCAAAAGTGGTCTGTGCAAAGTAAATCAAATTAATTACATACAGCACTTTCCACAATGAAATGGTAAGCCCACTCAAACAGAAATCAATGTATGGTGGTGCTGTAGTTGCAGTGTTTTGAGAAGGCATTTTAAAGTTTAGTTGTGTACAATTGCAAGAAGTAGGTTTTCTTCTTCCCCTTCACAGGCACAATGAAACCATTTATTCAGGATTTTGGCTCAATGAAACGGCACATACGTAGTTGATGGTAAAGCATTTTTAAGGACAGCAGTAGGAGTGATACAGTGTTATAGCAAAGGAAAACTGCTGTTTTTTTGGAGTGGGAAGAGAGGTAAGAGAAAGAATACAGTATAGATTTTTTTTAGTGTATTTTGTTGTATAGTCTGGATTCTGTGCTATGGTTTTTGCTTACATAATATTTTTCATTACGTATTTACATTTAGTGCACTTCTGTGTCACTGGCAGTATCCCCTTGTCACTCTGTTCTGAATAGGACCTGAACCCCAGCTTGCCCCATGCTGTTGTTAATATTAATGACCACATCCCTGCTGTGTGAATAAAATCAGAATAGCCAAAGTTAATAGGCAGAACGCGTACAAACTTGTCTGAAAAGGCTCCAAATAAAGCTGCCTGCCTCCATTTGTATGTATGTGCATGTGAGCACTCCCTGTTTATTAAAAGCTGCTACTGTTGGAAAGAAAGAAAAATAGAGTTACCTGGGGGGAATAATACTGAGATAAATGTACTCATTTCAGTCATGAGTTCCTGCTTGTTTCAAAGTAAGGCCTCAGTTTGCTGATGTGCTCTCATACTTTACAGTTGTCTGTAACTGTTGCCCATGAAACCTTGAGTTCAATGACTACTTTCAGATAAAAGATCAGTGAGGTTGATGGAGAGTGTGAATCCATAAATCCTTGCTCTGTCACTGTGCTGCTTTTCAATGCTCCTCATTTTTCTGTGTGTTTATTTGGCTTCATTATTCTTCTCAGGCCTTATTTCCTATCTCATAGCCTCTTGCTAAATTTTCCTCCTTCTGATTTGTGGATCGATTTTTTTGAAAATGCCTCTCAATAGTCACAATGTGGATTTTGTTGATCGTTTCCCTTGGAACAGACCAGAGAAAGCTGAATCTATGGTGACTAGGGGATCCGATTGTCACCTTTTCCTCCTTCTTAAAGGCTTAGAGGAATGTCTACAGACCTTGGTAGGAACGATGTGCGTGATGAGGAGTGGAGAGCAAGTGCTGTAGAGTTTTAGATTCTTGTAGTGGATCTCAGCTTCAGCACTCATCAAGCCTGAATTTAATAAAATCCCTGTTGGTCAGGCTCTGTGCCACAAATCATGTAAAATCTGGGCTGTAGCAGTCACTGCAGGATGGAAAGATTATCCTGAATCCCGTTTCTCTTCCTGCTGTTACTGTCCTACTTAGAACACAGGGAAACTGATTTTTCACCTTAGCCTCCAAGGAGATAAACTTCTCTGAACTGATATCTCCAAAGATAGAACAAAGTCAATTGATTAACAGGAATAACCCACTAATAAAAGTAGAGCAGACCTAGTTGGAGAGCTACGGGGTGGCTTAAAGACACAAAGTTTCTCTTTTCAGGCTCAAACTTCTGAAGCAGGAGTAAGAAGCAGAGTGTGCGTGTAGGCAGGTGAGGTACAGATGGGGCCGTCTGGATGTCAAGACTGGTGTTTTGTTTCCTGCCTTCTCTGCCTTCCTCTCCCTATTGGGGTTACCCAGTCTGCCCTATCAACCTCAATATGCTGTGTATTTCTAGCGAATATCTACTGTGTTTTCTTACAAATACCATTTTTTTGCTAGTCCAGGCCTTCAGAGGTTTTTCTAGACCATAGCTAGAAGTTTGACCTAACTGTTTTACATTAGGAGTAGCTTACTACATACTTGCTATATGTGCTTCCTAATATGGATAGACAAACTGCTAAATCTGGATCTTTTTCAAGAATGGTAACTCTGAGATATTTACAAGTTGTTGTCTTATTTTGAGTGTGTACGAGCAGTTTACAGGAGCGTGGCTGAGGAGTTTCTCCAATGAGGAGAGGTTTCTCCAAAGACCACCTTTGACACTGGGAGCTCATCTCTGTAGTGTCTCTCTCCCCTTTGACTAAAACATGGGTAAAGGGCTAGTAGCTGCATAGTAGAGAGCCTTTTTGAATACAGCTCACTTCTATATCTTACTGGATGTGTAATTGTTAAAAATTCATATGATCAGTATGTTATC
Source organism: Cariama cristata (assembly GCF_000690535.1). NCBI lineage: Eukaryota > Metazoa > Chordata > Aves > Cariamiformes > Cariamidae > Cariama > Cariama cristata. The sequence goes on along the minus strand of NW_009614573.1, from coordinate 100,507 downwards.
AGTTCCTCACCTGAGTAGCCAGTTTTCTCACCTTTGTGTTTCTATTGGTACAAAAACTTGATAAAATTTCTCCTGCATTTTCTGAGTATTGTTTACTGACTACTTACCCCTCACCCTAAGCCAAAATCCATCTGAAATATACCTGGGGAGAAGCTTAGCTCTGTAGTGCTACTTAGTAGAACTTTGTCTCAATGTAAGCATATATCCTGTGGGCATGATATGACCTTAAGAAAGAAAATATTGCTTTCCAGCAATATTCTAAATTTTTCTAGTCTCACTGGACTGACATCAAGACAAAATTATCTGTTATTGGATTATATTCAGTTAAAGATTTGAATGTTGAATATGAAATTGTTCTACTTTTTTTATAGAATACATAATATTAGATAAACTAAATATTTTGTGTTAGAAACGGATCCAAAAAAGAAAATATAGCAGGATTTCCTGCCAAAACAATATTATAATTTTTGTTCCTGTGTCCTTTTTTATGGAGGAAAAGGGGAGGAAACAAAAAGCAAATATTGTTCCTGGCTGTATGTAAGCTTATCTAAAGATTAAGTCTAGTTGGAAAAAGGCGAGTAAAACACAGTTACAGGATATACTTACTTACATTTTTTTCCCCATAAAAATGCGGGATTGTTCCTCTAGATGTTAGTTTTAAAAGATTTCTTCATGTTTTCTTGTTCTTGGTAGACCAATTTCTAAATACATATTAGAATCTCAAAGTTTTAATTTTTAAGAATAAAAATAACTTTAGTCTTCTCCTAGTTGATACTAGAGAAGACTGAAGATATCAGTGTTTTGCTAATCCCAGCTTTCTAATTTTTTTTTTTCTTAGCTGCAGCCTCTTGCTAGTATAATACCTTACATGCACTGTGCAAGACGAAACCTAGTAAGCCAGAATTCTTGTAGCTGCTGGCAGCTTTCTCTGTTTAGATATGCTCAGGATCTGATTTGCTTTATCTAAGCACAGTACTTTAATTGTAGATAAAGTAAAGAAATCAATGGAGAATTTTGTGGGAAAGAAGATTTCTCTTTAACCCAAATTCTTAAATACAGTTGTCTTTTTCAACTCTGTGAAGAACACTTCCTAGTTAGTTACTGTAAAAATTAGTTTTTCTTTTCGTTATGTGCTATGTTCCATTTCAGTAAAGTTTGTTTTATAGTTCAGTATTCCAGAAAAGGAACACTGCTGTCTGAAATGTAGCTTCTCAAATGTAGCTGAACTGATGATTCAATCCAAGCAACAAATCTTGGCCCAGCTGCTGATCACTGGCAGGTTTAACTTGGCAAGTGCAGTGACTTCTGTAGTTATTCACAGTTTCTTTAGCTTTCTTAGTTCTTTCCCACATTTTCATAATTTATGAAAAACAAGTGATGTATAAACAGAGGATGTCATATATCTCACAGGTCTATTTCCTGTCTCTGTGCTGTGGTTATGCACCTAATACAAAAGACGCTGACACATCCCTTGTTCTGTCCAGGATGAAATGGGGTTCCCTCGGTACTAACAGGACTTTTACAAGAAAGGGATACATCTTCCTCCACTGTTGTATTTTTGTGGGAAGTATTCTCTGTAGAGCATGAGTATATGCAAGTCTTAGAGTGTCTTTAATACAACTTGTAACTCTTTCAATCTTCCCATTTTCTTATGGGAAATGAGCACAAGTGTTCAGAGATGTACTTTTTGATTACAGCCACCAGACATGATTTTCATATTACTCACTCTGTGCTTAATTTATATGTAGAAATTTTTATCATGTAGCAGTGATTTTACAGGCTGAGTCTTTATGTAGACTCAAGGACAGAAATGAGTGCATTGTATGTAAGCACAGCCCAGCAACTTTAAAATTAGAGCTGTGCCTACTGAACATACAGCATTTAGTCAACAGCTAATCTGTAAGACCAGGAAGAGAGACTGTTCTTTCTGTTCTCTTGTGTGGCAGAATGGGGAACATCTTTTAATTGCTCAGAACATCTCGCAGTGAGTTTCACAGCAAATTCAGCTGTGCATTGCAGTTACACAAGCAGAATGGTGTGGCAGTAACCTGCAGAAAATCAGAGTAAGACAGGAAAACCTAATGCCTAACTATCCTGCTAAATTTACCTATGCAAGAAGCCAGAGAAATGAAGTAACCTCCCTCTTCAGTGCAACAGAAGACAGAAGTGGTTTCAAAGCAAATAACGTTAATGATCTAAAAATATTTATCAGATATAAATGTCCATAAAGCTTCTTTTTGTGAGTGTTTACAATTATCCAACCCTGCACAAAACAAGAGCAGCTCATTATGTATTATTTTAGCAAGCTATGTTTACAGAACAATTTATCACAATGGTAATTGTCTATTTTAAGATTAACTCATTGCCATTTGTGGTTTCACAATTAAAAATTAAACACAGCAGATAGAAGGAAACTAGTTGTCTCTGAAACGTTGTTAGTGATGTCCTCATCTGTAGGTAATTAAATAATGGATCAGGTATGACTTGTTCTGAACACTGGCAATAATTACTTATGTCTGATCTTCCAAGTTGTTATTAAAAGGTCGCAGTAGCAATGAATGCCACCTGAGGAAGCATTTTTAACAAGGTAGTGACAGGGGCAATTTTTTTCCTGATTTAACTATTCTTCAGATGAAGTGATTCCTATTTCTTTCTCCACTGATGAGAAAAAAACATGGTTTTTTAATTAAATTTCTAGCAGGCAGCAGGAGGATGTGGACTGTAATCTCCACCACAGTGGCGAGTAGCCTTTTGTGCCAATTGTTGTTGTATCCTGAATACTAATGGCTTGCTCTCACCTTTTATTTTTAGCAACATATTTCAAGCACCTAAAATATTTTGAGAGAGGTGAAAGAAACAAAACTGTTTTGTTGAGGCTTGAGGCCCTAGTTTCAGTAAGTAATGTGGAAGTTACAGGATGTAATGTCGCATTCGGCGCTGGCAGTGAGGGCTGCAGGGTGGCCACTGTGAGGAGAGGCCACTGTGAGGGAGGGCCCCGGCTGCCCCATGCCGGACACGGCCGGTTGCAGCCGGCTGCAGCAGCCCTGCCCGCAGGGCACAGCCGGGCACCTCAGCCCATGGCTCAGGTGGTGGTGTCTTAGGGAAAACATTTAAGAAAGGGCAAAACACCGTGTGGCACTGAAGAGTGAGGGAAAAAAGTGTGAGAAACAGCCATGCGACACCAAGGTCAGAGGAAATGGAGGGAAGGAGGTGCTCCAGGCACCTGAGCAGGGATTGCCCTGCGCCTGGGGAGCAGACCGTGCTGCAGCAGGTGTTTCCTGCAGAAAACAGTGGCCCATGGGGAGCCTATCCTGCAGCAGGTTCTCCTGGCAGGAGCTGTGGCCTGTGGAGCAGCCGCGCTGGAGCAGGTTTATCCCGAAGGACCACGGCCTGGGAGAGGGCCCGCTCTGGATCAGGGCTGTTTTGGACTGACTGCACCCCACATTCCCCATCCCCCTGTGCCGCTTGGGGCGAGGAGGTAGAGTTGGGAATGAAGGAGTGAAGCTGCGTCTGGGAAAATGGGGAGGGTGAGGGGAAAGGGTTCTCATGTTAATTTTGTCTTTGTTTATTTGTTTAATTGACAATACGTTAAATTTCCCCCAAGTCAAGTCTGTTTTGCCCATGACAGTAACTGGTAAGTGACCTCCCCATCCTTATCTAGCCCTACAGACTTCCTTATCTTATTTCCTCCCCCTGTCCAGTTGAGGAGGGAGAGTGAGGGAGTGGCTGGGTAGGTGTCTGGCAGCCAGCTAATGCCAACCCACCACAGATGTGCAGGTTGAAAATTGTTTTATATAAGACTAGTCATCCTTTGATTTAACCTGAGATTGCCTTAGGATTTTTTGACCATTTAAATATTTAACAATACTTCAGTTAAAGCCATCTCACTGCAAATGCCTAAACTTTAAAACTTTCCTTGTTAGTTGTACTCAATCCTGGGTGCTGGGTGCCTGAAGTTAACTCATATCCACAAAATCTGGCTGAATGGTGGATGAAGAAGGACAGTCTAGGGGTTTTAGAGTCACAGACAGGCATTTTTCAGGAAATAAAACCCAGGCAAGTATAACCATAACACTAGTTAGTTAAGAAGAGCTTAAAAATTACGCAGCAGAGAGAGGAAATAATAGATAAGAATCAAGAAACAAACATATGGTTGGAAAGTGAGAAACTTAAACTATGAGGCACCAATGTGAAAAGTTTCCAAATGTCCCTGAATCTTGCCATTGCTGTCATACTTGATATGTGAATTTCCAGAACTTCACTGAGAGAACAAATGCTGCAGACAATTGGAACACGCTTGTGCCCTAGTTCTTCAATTTTGTATTTTTTTGGACATGACAGACCATATCCATATGTCAGTGAGATAAAGATGTTCCAGCTATGGAGGAACTAGAGAAATAACACCAACACATTGTTCCCACTAAATTGTCATAAATGATTACTTAGAGGTTGAGAAGAAACAAGTTCACACTATTTATTGGAACAATAACAGTATGAAGAAAAAGCACTGAAGGATCATTAGGTCATGTCATACTGTGAATGAAAACTAGCAACTGAGTTGTCTTCATATGTTCAGCATTTGGCAGATAATCGTTCTGTAATTCTGTCGTTCTTAAGACAGCAGGAAAGACAGTATCTTGTATTACTTTCCTTTTTATTTGTATGGATCTCTGCTAAGGGAAACCCCTTTAAGTCATACTCATTCAGGAAGTACTTAAGTCCAGTGATCACACTGATAATGTATAGTCAGCTATACAGAGGTGGATTTAAACATGTAATGCAGTGTTTTCCTGAACTCAGAACACAGTCTCAAACCACTCTCAAATGTGGACTGAGAATGTCTGGCAGCAGACGATTTTCTGATCCTGGATCAGAGTCTGTAACCTGAATTTTCTGGAGTTATTTTAAAATCTTAGTCTATTTCCATTATAACTTTAATTTTTTTCCCCTGCTCAATCCAAATGGCATTAAAATAATTTTGTGATTTATTATATAAATCTAATAATTGCATGGCATATAATTTAAAATATAATCTTATATGTGTAGTTTTGCATCTATATCAGAAAGGTATCTAAAAATAAACATGAATTGTTTATCCTTATTTTTACAGATGGTATCAACCATTTATAGAATGAATGTTGCTCATCATTACTTGCTGAGAATGTGACAGAGCCGGAGGGAGGAAGAACTGAGAGCTGATTCCTAACCCTAGGCCTGTTCCTAAACTTGTTCATCTGTAAGTCCAAATCTGCTTTATTTCATATGGTTTATTTTGCTTGCAGCAGAGTGGAATTCTTGTTTAAAATATTATCTCATTATGGATGTTGAGAGAGTGTACAGATGTGCAGGAGAATAACATTTGAATTTAAAAATAATTTTTGCAAATTGGAGTAGTAATTTTAAACTTAGTATTAATTTTGAGAATAGCATGTGCAAAATGCTGTGAATGGGAGTACTACAGCACAAAGAAGGATGGGAAAATAGATTGTTTAGTAACAGTTCTTCAGGAAAGGATTTTGGTGTTATAGTGGTTTGTAAATTGAATGTGACTGTACAGTTTTAAATTATTGCAAGAAGGACAGGAGCCATGCTGTGTTGTATTTGAAATTGACTATAGCTTAGCTGATGCGTAAAATAATGTCTCTGCTTTGCACAGCATTAGTAAGGCCAGAGTTATGTCTAGCTTAGTGTCTCTGAAGCAAAATATGAACCATCTGAAGAGAGCTAAAGAGCAAGGAAGAAAAAGTTAGAAATCCAGACAAGACATCTTAGACCTTAATGACCTGGAATTATTTAGCAAAGGACATAATTTGTTCTCCATATATATGACTGATGGAACAAGAATTATTAAGCTTAAATTGCAGCAAGACAGATGCAGGTAAATATTAACAACTTTCTAATGGTAAGACAGCAAAGTAGGTTTTTGAATCTTAAATCTCAGAGGATTTAAAGTCAGGTTAGATAAATACCAGCTAGGAAGGACTTGAATATGACCCATATTTGCCTTGAAATGGGGCTGAAGTCATAAATGACTTCTCAAGACTTGTTTCAGGTGTGTTTTCTATGACTGTAGAATTCAGTGGGAGCTCCACTGAAATGTAGCAGCTAAGTCAGTAACCCTTGAACAGAAAAAGATCCACCGTATTCTATTATTTTCACTATCCTGTCACCATATGTATTAAACTCCTCAGTCATCATTTCTTTACTTCCAGTTTACTGGATAACAGAGAAATAGTTAACCTTTATAGCCAATAACAGTTCACAGTGACATGAAACTGCAATGACATTGTGTATTCTATTGCTAAGATGACTAGACATCTTGCTTTTTTCCTCAAACAAAAGCAAATGGATTGAAAAGATGGCAAATAAGTGTCAAATATTTCTCTCTCATCATTAAACAAAGATTCAAAAATAACAATATTGTTATGAGAACAAAAATTACATTTCACATCCAACTTCTTGCTCTTGAGAGCATGCTTAATATAGAGCTAACAAATGAATTGAAAATAATAAAGTATTTGCATAATTGTATTCTGGAGATTGTTGTTGTTCAATCTGTTGAAATCTCCTGGAACACATGAATACACTGCTTTGTGAACCTGCTATTCCCAATTTTACCAATTTAATCTACAGTAAATCTCATTAATGCTACCAGTAAGTACTAGAAATGTTGTCTGATATACTTTCAGATTAATTATGCTTATGGTAATCTTTTCTTTGTAAGAGGAGGTAATTCATTCAAACAATAACAGTTCTTTCTGAATTCACTTCAAATGTCATTATGATAGAATGGAATTTTGGGAATAATGCAAATGTAAGTTTCAGTAGCTGGAAGCTATTTTTTTTAATGAGGTATGCTCCATCATATACTGCAGTTTCTACTACTGGCATGGTAGAGTAATACAGAGACAATGAATATGATTAAATTTAGTGTTGGTGTAATTCATCTGAAGCTAAAGCTAAATTTAGGTGCTAGTTGAATTTTATTTATGCAGATGACTCAAAAATAGATTATTTCTGCCAAATTGTGCCTTCTTAAGGTTCAGTATCTAGTTTTACTTTTGTTACGGGTATGATCGCTATGCTTTTTGTAAATAGGGAGAGCTTGATGTTGCATTTCAGGAAGGAGAAAGCACAGTTCAACAACACGTGATCTAAGGCAAAACCTATCTGTCTGCCAGGAGGCTGAAAGAGAAGGAACTGGTAGCCCTACTAATACCTGTAATTTTCAGAAGCATCTTGCCTGTGTGCTGGAATTTTTCCTGTTATGCCCTACTATGGAAGACTAGCACCCCCTCCTTTTCCACATGTTGTGCAATCTTGTTTTTCGTGCTGACTGGGGGATTTATACAACCATATAAACAGAAACAAGTTAGCTTCATTGTGAATGTGTATTTCACTGGTTTTCATACTCAGAGATGGTGTGAGTTGTGATATTCTAACCAGGACTTGTTTGGGATGGACAAAACTACGTCATGGTTATATTACCTTGAGTTCTTCTCTGATGTTGCTGGGTCTCTGCTGGGAGGTAGAGGTGTTGGCCTGTAAGGAGACCACTGGAAATAAATAATATCATTTGGGAGGGGTGGGGGGTAGGTGGTGGTAGTAAGGTCAGGGATTCAGGGATTCAGCCTGAGAATGAGGAGTTGAAGGAAACAGTAAGTTGAGAAGTGCAGTTTGTAGTGCAGTCCTGTCACTCAAGTGAGGGAGGAAGAAGAGGAAAAGATACAAAGAGAATAAGAGACAGGTTTAAAAAAAAAAAAGTAAGTTAGTTTATCAATAGCAAATGTCTATAAGAAGGGTAGTTTTCTCTGGCCCATACAGAGCTAGTTCTGCAATTTAATGGATGCTTTGTTCTTACAGACTCTCTTTTCCACACAGCTTCAGCTTTACAGGTAAAACAGGGAAATCGGGAAGACAAGCATACTTTTTCTCAGAATGGTCAGTCCGATGGGAAATATCAAGCCAAGAAGCTATTAAAGTCAAGATATTCCATATCCCCATAGATAAGATTAAGATTCCCATTAACATCTTGAATGTATAGAATAAAAGCTGTAGAAAAGTAGTAGCCATTTAAAAATATTCCTTATCTGAACTTAGTTCTAAGTGTGTTAAAACAAGCAGGACAGGCAAAGAAATACTATTGGAAAAATATAGGCCAAATACTTAAAAAGTATGAATCTCTAATCACTTTTCCTCTCTGTTATCCTGTGATTATGTTTTCAATATGTCCCTTTGGAGAATTCTTTAATGCCTGTTGCAAGTTACTCTGGTTAAAGTTCTCTGATCTCCTGATGCACCTGAAAAAACAATGGAGACGACAGGGTACAGAAGGTGACATATAGCTGGAGTTCGTATGACAATCATAAAGGCTGAATTTTAAAGGGGTTTTTTTTGCTACATAGTGCTTTGTGATAACAAAGAAATTATCACTAACTGCCTGTCTTATACTTGACACTGTCTTGACTTCTGAGTGTTTAAACTTGTGCCGTCTTCTATTACTATTAGTTTATAATTTCTATTTTATTTTGAGATTTTTGTTGATATTGTATATTAATATTGTGACAACCTAGCCTCAGATTATTAAGTAGATAAATCTGTTGAAAATCTGAGTTATTTCTTCTTTACCTGAATTTTACTGTCGTTCAGATAGAACCGTGTAGTGACTATTGGACTTGTGAAAGTATAAATGTTCTGTAAATAGGAATAGTCCAAGAATTTTGTTTTCTGGCAGTAAGATTTATGAAAGAAAAGCCATCTTGCATTCAGGGAGGAAGAGGCTTCTGAGCTGTAGAGAAGCTGGAGAGTTTTCCAGTTGTATGTCTTGGTTTCATAGGGACTACAAACAAGATGCAGAATATGTGTTTTAAGCATCCAGCCAAATAGTGGATTTGTGCTCATTTCCTCTTCTGAAACCTGCCCAAAACCCCTGGAAAAGGATAACTATGTGAAGAATGATAATGGTATCATATATTTGAAATGTATGCTATATATTTAAATTGCTTGTTAACAGAGACCGCAGAATCATTTACATCTGGAATACTTTTTAATCTTAACACTATGTTTGTCAGAGATCCTGATCTCCAGTCCTGTGTGAACACCGCTGTTAATTCTGCTGCGCTCTTAATTGTACTCATCTGTGTAGCTGAGCTGGAGTGTAATCCTTTAGGAACAGTTCCCTTGATTTCTTGGTTCGGGGCCCTGGTGTATGACTTCTTTTGTGTGACTCAAGTTCCTCTGAAGTTGTTTGAGAGAGAAGGCAGGATGAAGCCAATGTAATTGCAACTGTCATATTCTGTGCCCAGCAGTTCTGGTTCAGGAGCCCCCTTGGCTACTAGTGCTGCTGCCTGGAAGTTGCATCTTGTACCCCCTCTGCTTTGGCAGGCATCTGCTAAAATCTCTTCACCTGGGTGCTGTATTCTCTTTGGGAATAGGGTATGCCTACTCTTCTCTGGTAAAAGACTTCCTTGCTAACAACAGGAGGGAATCCGTCAGAGCTGCTAGTGTTCCCTCTCATCCCATCAGACTCTCTAATTAAACAGTGTACTGTGTCAGATCTGCAGTGGATGTTAAGTGGATTCTATAACTTGTATTATTGGTGTTTTTCTGACAGCTCAGGCAACTTCAGTAACATCTGTTTTTCATCTCTAAGGTATTTTAGATCTTCACCAAAAACTATGAGATTGTTAACAAAGTTTTCTTACTGAGACTATAACTTGTTTCCAACATTTTAAAATATCTTTTCTGCATCTAGACCAAGTATGGTTAGAGTTAATAAATGATTTCATAATTTACTTCTCTAGAACCTGATTTAGTCTAACTGCTTTCTTGAAAATAAATCTTGTACAAGAGCATCCTAAAAGCTAAAGATGGTATTCTTTTATTGAAGCTGAGTTAGTTGAATGGTATTTTCTGATACGAGTCTTTGAATCCCCAAATTTCATAAAAATACCCATGAACTGACATAACAAATGGAACAAATGGAACCTACATTAACAATTTGAACTGCTCAATGCTATGTTTAGCAGAGTTTACAAGCTTGTAGTGCCATCCAGAAAGGTCAGATACTGTTTACAAATTTTATAGTTATAAAACTAGCTGCAAATGTTAATAGTCAAGACATTTTATAAAATTAAAGATATGGTAAAATAGAGATGATCTAAATACAGCAATTTTCTGCATATAATATGCATAACAGGAACTTGACTTGAATATTGTATTCTCAGAAACCCGCTTACCCTTTAATAACATATTTTCACCTGCACGTGGTCAAACATAGTGCACATGCCAGTGTTGCTATTTGCAACAGATAACTGGTTTTGGGCACCAAATACCTTCATCATCTTTAGTCCAGGTTCAGGATTAAGGGGAAGGGATCCATGTGACTCGGTTCACAAATGTAACTGCATTACCATGCTGGCTTTTGGGAGCAGCAAATACCAGTTGCTAGGCATGTATTTCATTCAGTCTTCACAGAAATTATCAAACAGGGCCACTGCTATTATGAAATAAATAATGTGAAAATAACAAGCTTGCTCCAGAAGCAGACTTCTCTGAGAACAGCTGGTGATGGGATGAAAGAAAAAGGTGCGATTTATGATTAGCTATTATAAAGTAGCTGTTGTGCTGCTGTAACACCATCAGGTTCCTTGCTTTGGTAGAATGAAGTGAAACACTACAATTTGGGGAAGATTCTTTAGTGTAGGTTTGGATCTTTTCTGAATTTGGAGAAGAAAAAAGTTTTTACTTCATAATAGGCTGTAAAGTTTATAGGGAGCTATCATTTTGAACATTTATTCAGAACACATTTTTAATCCAGTGCAGTTATCAACTTCAGGTCTGACTATAAGAAGTATGAAATGATTGATGCTGCAAGAGAATATGAGGACTTTCTTACCAGAAGATGTGTTGTTACACAGGTTGACATGTGTTCTGACACTGAGAGATGAGTTGAAAGCACTATTGGGCATAGACAAGCAAGACAGAGTAAAGAGGAAACCTTTGCATTTGAATAATGTAGTACTATAACAGCTAACACTAAGGAGGCCTGACTTTTCTGACTGAAAAAAAAAAAAGTAATGAAAAGGCTAAGCATAAGTTTAAATCTTATCAAACTTTCTTCTAGAACTACAGATTGCTTTGTTTCTTTTAGCTCTCAAGTTTTAAGAGATCTTACTTAGGTTTGGATCCAAGGTGACTTAGAAATGAACAGCAAATAGCGCATTTTAAATCTTGTGATCTGTGGCAAACTGTATCTTTCGCACTGTGTCTCTAATATCAAGCTCTGCATCGGTAAAATCTGGCACCATTTGGAAGCCAGTCCTGCTTCCACTGGAGATAACTTCCGTAATGGAAATGAAACTTGATATTTTCGTAGAGTATTTCATTTTCACATTAAACTTGTAGCTTTTTCTGTTCATTCTTCATTAGCTATCAATTTCAGCCTGGGCTTAGAAATTGCGTGAGCCAAAGGAACCATATGTTTGAGATTATATTTTAGGAAAACTTTTCTGATTTGTCAGAATTCCTTTGAACTAAGTTTCTGGCATGTTTCTCTGTAAATATTTGAAATGAGCTGTGTGCCAAAGAACTGAAGGATTTCAGTTTACTGTGGAATATGTGAACTGTCTTTTAAATAATTTATGATAAAGCAACATAATTAGAGGTTTATTAAGCTTTAATTTGATGCTTTAAAATTAAACAACAAGAATGATGTAGTAAAATGCTTTTAATTCCATGTGTAGCAAAGGGTATATCAGCTAGCCTATGTACCCTTACTTTACAAATGGATCAGCTCAAGTACTGACAGCAGTTTAGTTCTATAAGCTTGTAGGTCTGCTTAGCTTGGTATGACAGTGGGATTTTTTTCCACTTCTCTGTAACTTCAGCTAGCTTGAAAAATCTCTGTAAGGCATTACCTTATAGAGTACACATATAAAGAGAGGACTGGGGGGGGAGTATCCATACCTGTAAGAAGGAAAGTTTCTGCAGTAAGCAGGAACTATTTGAAGCATTTATGGGGGATGTGTGCTTTAAATAAGAAAGTAGCAGATAGAATGTTTTATTTAGTCCATTATCCTAAAGAGGTATCTTCACCTCTCTAAGAAATGCTGCTTTTCCAAGAAGCAAAAACATTTACCCAACATGTGCGCTTGGGTGTACATAATTGATCTGGTCAGGAAAAATATGATGCAAATTACAGATGCAGTAGGACCTGTACGAACTCCCTGTGTCCATCTGGGTTGTGGTGCGGGAACTACCCCTATCACCTGAGAGATATCCCACAGAAACAGTATGAGATTTTAACTTGCAGCGTGCTTCATATCCAGGACAGTGATTGAAATATAAAGATTTAAACTACAAAAATGGATATGTATTGTCAGAAATGTCTCCACCAATTTGAGATGTCTTAGGCTATGACAGCAATCCAGGCAGCAGATCTACATGAAGGAGCCAAAAACTTTCATTAGAAGGTACTTAAAGTGTTGCCTGTAGTCTTGCCCTCCTTCATGTTTTGTCAAATGCTCGTTTCTTTTATTTACAGCTGGGTAGACCATGTTCTTCCTCAAAAATGTATGCTGTTCCCAGAGGCAACGAGGAAAGCTGGGAAATCAATAGTTAGCAAAATATTTTGAGAGCAAGCTTGAAAGCTGCTGGAAGGATTTAGGAGCATAATTCATTTGCATGGGGCTTACTCATAACTGTAATTTTGAGGATATGTTTTTGAGGACAGTACTTGCCTGCAGTCACATAGTTACAATCAATTAGACAAAATAAAAAACGTTATTCCAAATCCATACAAAACCAGCTTTATCGAGTAAGAATTGCCATTTTTTCCACAGAAGAACGAAATAACATGCTATATATTATAATAGTCCTATTCTCTCAATTTTTGAATTGGATAGTTGGCGTACTTTCAAAGGCCAGATTTGCCACAATCATGTGTCTGGCTTGCCTACACATAGATTATCCATATTGTGGCCTGTTTCTTAATGCATTTCTGTACAGGCTTCAAGATCTCTCTGGTCCAGTGATTCTTTTATGGGTTGTTTTGCTTAGACAGCTGTGGGCTGAATTCAGGTTATAAGGGAGGACACAAAATTGAGCAAATGGATGCATTCAAAATATCTAGGAATAAATACATTGTCTAGCAAAGCAAATAAGCATGTTTTTCATACTGTTTTGGAAAAGGATATGGTTATAGAGATATGAATTACAAATATATTTCCTGTAACAGAAATGGAAAAAGGCTCATAAAAACGTAGCCAGCAGTAAGGGATACCTGATTTCAAAAACAATCTACAACCATGCCTACCAGTTGGGTTTCTGAAAGCTAAGAACGAATAGTTGAAACTCAGGTAGCTCAGGCAGTTGGAGCTATTCTCTGAATTTTTAACTGCATATATAATTTTCACTAATTCCCAAAGCCTTTGAGACTTTCCCATTAGCGGGAAAAAGGCACTGTTCCAAATTACAGCATCTAGGAAAATGGTATGCTGCCAGGACTTCACAGAAGAAGATAACTAGTCCTGGAACTGAAACAGATCTTTTTTAAAATAAGCCAAAAGATCTGAACAAACTGTGCTCATTCATTTTGTGAAGATCCACCCTTGTGACCTAAGCAGGCTCTGCTAGCCATATGCTGATAGATATTATGCAAGTTCTGTATGTACTCTCATTTGATGACTTGAATACCTTCAGCTGTGTTTAAGATTTATCTGAAGCTCAAAATAGAGAGCAAATTTGTCTTCTGCTGGCAGAAGTGCTGCACTTGCTTTTGAAACAACATTAATCCTGAGCAGAGATTACCCAACTGAGAACATTTATGAAACTATCTTTCAAAGACATGACTTTAGTTATGAGAGAGGTTGAAGACTGATACCTAGTAAATCTTTGGCATGTAAAACCTTGAGATGAGAGCAGGTGGGATGATATGCAAGAGTCTGAATGTTAAAAGAGAAAGACCAAAAGCTTGATAGAGTCAAGGTATCTAGACAGAATTGAAAGAAGATTAGCTGTCAAACTGAAAATGAAAGAAGTCTGGTTGTTTCATTCACTGTGTATGCTTTCTACATATTAAGCACTCAGAATTCTGCATTTTGAAGTTAGAATATGAATTGTGTTGAGCTACTGCTTTTCTAAAAGCTGTAGATGTTATACACAATAAGCAGAAGGGACAGGAGGTGCTCAGTCTGAGAGGGTATAAGACATAACTTGTGGTCAGTATTGCAAGTGGGATCCTCATCAAAGGCCAAATGAGGTGCTTTTGGGTGGGAAAACTTAACTTGAGCTCTGAGTTGTATAATGAATTTATAAATGGTATCCAGATTAAGCTGCTTAAAATTAGCTTACAAATCTCATTATACTTTTGTAACTCGTCTTATATGCAGTATAGATACACTCGTACTAACTGTCTGAGGGCATTCATTAAGACATGAAGATTTTTTATACTTATTCAAAGTATTCTTTTTGTTTACAGTTTTCCAGCTCTTGTATTTGCAGCTGTCAAAGTTAGCTTTATACCTTTAGGCCATTAGACATTTTTTCACCATCTTGATTCTGGAATCAATCATTTTTAATCATCATTTGACTGGAAAGACAAGAATGAAAACACAATTTAAACTTTCCTTAACAGATGATTCAAGGATGAAACACTCTTCAACACAACATCTAAGAGAAAACGAAATAGGATTTGAAGAACATTGACACATTTTTCCAAAAGTTTTGGGGCCACAGGATACAACTGAAATTTGAAGAGAGACCTGATATTTAAAGACAGGGAGATGATCAGAAGGTTATGAGAGTAACCTCCTGTATACGACATGAAAGTCGTTAGCAATACTAAAATTTGTTAGTCTAACTCGGTAGAATCAAATTTTACACTGACTTCTTTGCTTGATTTTCCCTCAAACATTTTATATTATTTCTCTGTTTAGACAAAATCACCTGTCACCCTAGGTGATGCTCCTTTCTAATCTTGCCTACAAAGAAAATTATACATCTATTGGCTATGGTATGAATTTCCAGGCCTATAACTGTGTACTGTTATTTTTCATACAGACACTCTTAAGAATGCTAGTTATGGCTTAGTTTTGGTTATCTAGTATATGAAAAGTCTCAGCTAAACTGGAGAAAACAACTTTTATTGCAGGAAGTTATACCAATGTAAATGATAAAGCTTCCCATTTAGAAACAAGCTTGACGGTTTGATGAAGTTTGCAAAGCATACATAGTACTAATAATCCACAAATTATTAGCAACACTCCACACTTCATGTGCAAACCAAGAGACATTCCCTTTAAAGCTGTTGTGGCAGCTTCAAATTTCAGTGGAGTAGGTATAGAAAAATACAGATAGTAACTTATCTTACTACTATCTGGCTATGCATGAAAACTATCTTCTATAATTTAAGTATATTTGAATTTGAGAATATCAGTACTTATCGTAAAAGCAGCTTTCAGTTATACTTTTGTACTTTTAAAAAGTTTTTGGTTATTTTCAGTTAGTCTGCTTTGAAATTCCAGTTGACAAGAAAGATGGAGCAAGCTCGGCTAAGGAGGAGAAAGTGACTTTGTGTCTTTGCACACTTGGGGCAAGTCAAAGAAAATAGAGCAGATGCAGCTTACTTGGAAGCAAAAAGAATAAGTTTATTAGGAAAGTTTGCTCCCTCCAACTCTGATTGTGTAACCCTGTGGAGATTCAGCTGTATGCTGGCCTTCGCACTTATATCATCCAACCTTCCCTAGTCAAATGTTGAATAAGAAATGAAATGTTTCATGATTTATTTTTTTTAAATAAATTGTGGTAGGCACCTAATGGCAGCTATGAACTCCCCACATAGTCATGAGATAGTTCTCCACAGTGGAACAGTGTACATCTGAAATACATTGCTCCTCATGCTTTCCATGGGCATATTGACTCCTACATGTTTGTTTAAAAATAGCATATATTAGAATAGCTGCACAGAAATTGTGACTAGCACTATTAGTCAGTAACCTCAGAAAAAGGAGGTTAAAAGTATGCAAAGTTGAAACTTTCTTACACTGTGCTGTAATCATTGGAAATAGTCATCTGCTGCTAAAATCCTACACTGTAAGAGAAAATCAATTTAAAACATACCAGAATACAGTCATGAGTTGTAAAAAAACCAACTGATCTGAAATGAAAAAGAATCCTGTTCTGATCTCTGTTTACCACAGTGATATTGCAGAACAGCACCAATGAATCATGAATTGTAACCTGCCAGTGTCGTCACTACCGCTGAAATCGTCAGACTTGCTAGGAACTGGAAATCTCCGAAGTCAGGTAGGAGGTAACAAATAAACACGATGTCTCCATTGTTGCCTCTTCTCCATAACAATTAACTTCATAAGCAGCAGAACTAGGAAGCTGTTTGCCTGTGTATATATGTTTTATGTCTGCTTACATGCTTTATCTGAAGTTTTTTCTCCGGTTGGGGCATAAACTCTCTTTCGTGGAAATACTCTGTATTTTAAGAAAGCATGTGTCTTCTGTGAAGCCTTTCTCTCAGTGGGATATGTAATGTGATTACATAAAGATCTTTCTCTTCCCATCTGTTTAGTGTCACAAAACTTGTGGGAACATAGTATCTCTGAGGCCATATCCCTCTGTCAAATTTTGTTAGAATTGAGAAATGTGTTCTAAAACTATTGGAGGAGATAAACACGTGAAGTTATAATCCACATTTCCTTGGGATCAAGGGAAAAAAATCAATGTTCCATATCTCTATGACAGAAAAACAACTTAACATCATTACAAAATTTCACTGCTAGCTTTGTAGTATCTGTGAATCATGTTATTGCTGGTTTTGTGTTATTGGACTTTTGTTTAGGTGGAACAATGTAGTATTTGCTACTTGGGCTTCATGATTATGTTTTTGAGATACGGTGGGTAATGCACTATACAGCTCTTGTCACATTGTTGGAATTAGGGGCAACGGAAACTTTGCAAACAAAATATTGATTGATACTGAATACTAGTCTTACTTTTCTAGTCTCTGATGGTTAAACTGGAGATGCCACTGTAAGCACTTATTGAGGAAAAAATATTGCTTATTCAGTTTTCCTTTTCCAGGTAAAATATTACATCTGACACCACAGTCGGTGAGGGGAATCACTCAGTCAGAACAGATGCAAAATATGAAGTCTCTCTATTAATTGTTTTTGTTTCTTTGTTTAGTAGTTATAGATTTTGCTTTCAACCCTAAAGTTTTAAAAATCTTGACTGTTAAGAAATTTTCACATGGTGAGAATGCATTAGCTACTGGGGAAAATGAATAAATGAAGATAGCTTAAGAAATGCCATCAACATTCCACTGAACACAATTTCCAGCTTTCACAATTTTGGTTTAACTTGGTGTAGCTTGGTGGTGCTATGCCTCAGTTCTACTAATTTTATGGCAATAATATCTATTCTCCATCAAATTACTGCGTTTTCTTTCCTATTATCTCTTTGCAATTCAGCATTTGAGTTACTTTCCTTTTCTGTCCTTGTTCAAGCTGCCAGGAAGTCCTTCACAAAGCTAAATTAGGCCATTGGTAAAGCCACGTATTAGATTACGTTACTCATCAAATTGCACACAGTACAGGTTTCCTTTTGACCACGAGCTCAAAGTGATGATGTGTAGCTGCTTTGCTTATGTTAATGGGATATCTAACTTCATTTTACATTGGTGGAAATGATCCATTGCTCTGTTGTGGGGGTGGAAATGTTTTGCCAGATACAATTTTCCTATTCTTACTAAGGAAGCAACAATTGCTTTTTAACAATGCAAATGAAGATCATCAGCATAATGACAGTTCTCTCAATATTTGACAAATTATGTACATTTGACTTTTCGCAATTATAATGAGAGTATGAGTAGAGCTTAATAACACTAAACAACAGTTCGTTCTATATTTCCATCCAAAAAACCTACCCAAATATTTTACAAATTTTACTCCTGGATCCTAAATTTCCTAAAGATAGTAATTTAAAAGAAACATGTAAAATTGTATGCATAAAATTCTTTTTGCTTCTTTCATTGTGTGGGTTCTATGAAAGATGGCTAAATAATCTTGATAGTTGCTTTTGAAACTTTAATTTTTTGAACTACTGTAGCTCAGTATCAGTCATCATATATACAAAGGTTCAGTTTTTCAAAAGACTTCATTGTAAGTTTTGGTTTGTTTTTTTTTTTTCCTTTAAAGAAACGCTGGAGGTACATGATATGTTTTAAATTGATTGCTGTATGTTCACAAGATCTCTGGACTGAGGACTGATGATGAGTACATTTCAGGTTTATCAGATTTTATATACCTAAAGGACAAATGCTTTCCAATAGCTAAGCTGTTCTCGGTGTAATTAAAGAATGAATACTTAGAGAATATTAAAGAACAAAACTCCAAAGCCACACACTAAAGCCAAAGCTGACTATGCGTTTAAGGAAATAGTGGTGCATCAGCCACTGATACAAATGTACTGGTATATTAATTTAAAAATAAAACTGGGCTAGTCCTTTTCTTGAGGATTATCTGTGGTTTGTGCTTTCTTACATTAGCTGCCTATATTTGTATAGTAGTGTTCTCAGCAGCACAAAACAGTAGGGAAACCCTTTTCTCCTTTAAGGGTCTGCAGTGTTTCTTTTAGCCATTTTATTTTGGGAGAATTCAAGCATAAATGAATGTTTGTCTTTTCTAATGGCTAATGCTAGTTATTATTCTGGCTCTCCTCTTTATTTTGAGGTTTTGTGGTGGGTTGACCCTGGCTGGATGCCAAGTACCCACCAAGCCACTCTATCACTACCCCCCTCAGCTGGACAGGGGAGAGAAAATATAATGGTGGGCTTGTGGGTCGAGATAAAGACAGGGAGATCACTCACTGGTTACCATCATGGGCAAAACCAACTCAACTTGTAGAAATTAGTTTAGTTTATTACTGATCAAATCAGAGTAGGAAAATTAGAAATAAACCCAAATCTTAAAATGCCTTCCCCTCACATCTCCCTTCTTCCTGGGCTCAACTTCACTTCCAATTCCTCTACCTCCTCCCCCCAAGTGGTGTAGGGGGATGGGAAATGGGGGTTGGTCGGTTCATCACACGTTGTCTCTGCTGCTCCTTCCTCCTCAGGAGGAGGACTCCTCACAGTCTTCCTCTGCTCCAGCCTGGGGTCACTCCCATGGGAGACAGTCCTCCACAGGCCACACAAACCCAATACAGATTTTCAGAACAGAATTCCTAACTTTTAGGAGTTTTTGCTCAAAGATCTTTCAGTCTTTGCTACAAAAGAAATAAAAAAATTTCTAAGAGGTCACACGTTTTGGGTTAGATTCACTTTTTTGGTATTTGACTGTTCTTTGGAATACACTCTCAAACTCTTCCTTAATTTTTTCAGTTCACTGCTCTTAGTGAAACCTCGTGATGAACTTGAGGGCTTGTCACATTTTTAACCCAATAACAAGCAGCCTTTTTCCCCATACTGTTAAATTGTATTGGCTCCAGTGAGTTAGCCTCATTATATTTGCATATTCTCTAATAAGAAGAATTTTCCTCTGCACATCCTTTCTTTTTCTTTATCATCCCCAGTCTGTGACTTTTCTAATCACTAATCAAGTTAACACAGGTTTGATAATGTGTAGACTTTTATACCACTGTTAAAACTTTAACAGCATTCAATTGCCGCAGTCAGTGATTTATCTGAGCGGGTGATGCCAATTTCTCGTTTGTTTGTACTTGCAAGTGATTGGAAATCAGTTGCATTTCTTGAACCTTTTGGTGGATAACAGTGGTTTTCTTGTCTGTAATAGTTGCTCCATGTGCTGCTTTTGTTTCACTCCACCTTCAAGCTATGCAGGCCAGTCTCAGAAGTTTGGGGTTTTTTTGAGGCATTTTAGACCCTATCTTCCAGTGTCTGAGGAACCTTTGTAAGTGTAATATCATTACTTTTACTCATTATCTTTTCATCACACTTAACAGAGTACTCAGAAAAGTTAACCTAAACCATCTTTTCTTCTACTCTTTGACAGAGAACTCATTTGCACCAAGACTGTAAGACTGACTGACTGTTCAATCTGAGATTAGTAACAAAATTCTCTTGATTTTCGACTTTGCTTTATGTTTTATTGGAAAACATCTTTGTCATGTCTCATGTTTTTATCAAGGCCAGTAGTTCTCAGATTTCTTCAGTGAAGACTTAGTTAATTTGTGCAGTGGAAAATAGCTAAGAAAATGCCTCAACATGACAGCTGCTTCTGAATCAGCTATTGTCAGAAACTGGGTACCAACAGAAAGGTAACCTTTGTCTGCAGCTATACAGAGCAGCCATCCTGAGATCTCCTGCGGTTGTTTTCCATATACATGAGAAGTTTTATCTCTGCTGGCACCTTTGACTTGTCCATTCTTCATCTCAGAATTTTCTTACTTTTTTTAAATAAAACACCAAATTAGTGGCATGATGGAGAAAATACCCTATTTAAAGTGCTTACACAAATTTGACTTTGATCTGTCTCTGGTTCCATTGGGCTGTTCATAACAGAAAGTTTCACAGCTTTGTTCATTCTACGTGAAAATCAGTTCAAGACAAAAGGGGTAAAAAGTGATGTGTGTGTGTGTGAGTGAGTGAATGTAAGTTTGTGGTGGAGGGTGGGGAGGAAAAAAGGGTTATAAATGAAGTGATGTTTGTAATTTCAATGCTTATTTTAGATAAGTAAGGTTAACAAAGCTTCATGTGATTTAGCTTTCCTAAGTAGCTTTTCATAATATTGAAATGTCCTGAATGTTGAAAGATTGATCAGAATATGCTGTTTCACAAAGTGCACAGTAAAGGGTCCATAGTCTGTGTTAAACTTCAAAATCTGACAAATTGTTTCTAGTATGTTTGCTGCTAAGACACAAGACTTTTGCTGCTTGCTTTAAATAGAAAAGCAAACGAGTGGACAGGTGCTCTATTGTACACAGTTGGCATTTAGGGAAGGATGTAGCTTTAGAATTGTACTGATGGCTGTGGTTGCGTCCTAGAGAGGAAGATGGAGTGTGTTTATCTTGCTGTTTAACAGGAACATGAAACCTTGTCTGGGTGAAAAATGTTGATGGTTTTATCGATAGGGCTCAGTAAACTGTAAAATATATGCTGCCATCCATTATATATGCTATAAATTCATGCGTTACTTTAATTAGTTTAAAGCTGTGGTACACTCACTTGTATTTCATTTTCCCAAGCTTGTTTCAGCTAGTTTTAGTTCTTCAGTTACTTCCCTCAGATGTTTGTGGCAATTGAGAGAATTTTAAAATTATTCATTATTTTCATTTTGTCAGTAGGTTGGATATTGATTTTAGTATTAAAAAAACAGAAAGAAAATTGCTGCAGGAATATCATACAAAGATAGTCTTTCAAAGCAATTTATCTTACATGCAGAATTTGTGTTTTTCAAGCACTGGTCAAAAGCTCAATGTGATTTTATTTGATTTTAGAAAAACACAGTACCTTACCTTACCTTGCCTATCTTACACCATCATGGGTTTTGAAAAAAAAGAGACTTATTATTTGGGCAAAAAAGACTTATGGTTTTAATTATAATTAAATAAACAATAATTCCAATGAAGAAAAGCTAAGCCATCTATTTTAAAGTGCTATGGATTATGGTAATAGTAAAAGGAAAGAGTAGATGAATAGATAAAATGAAAAATTCAATGCTGTTGTTTTAGGTTTTTCATAACTTCAAACAGCTTACATATAGAAATTCAGATTTACGTTAAAAAAGGCTTATCATAGTTTGTATAAGAGAGAAATAATAGAATATAATGGGCTTTTAAACCAAAATCTTTAATTGGCATTTGAATTGTTATCATTATTATAATACTGTTTTATTAAACCTCATTTCAGGGTTAGGTTTACCGTGCTTCCTCACTGAAGAAAATTCCTTCAGCTGCTGGATTTGGCTGAACAGGTCTAGTGCTTTTTCTAGAATAATTTACCTCAAATTATCTCTGGAAAGTGCTCTAACCCATTTAGCAGGAGAGATCTCTCTCTCTTATTGCAGCTGTTCAATTTTGTATAAATAATTAAATATTCATCTGAGAAGTTATTGGCACTCAGGTGTTGCCTCTGCCAGCTGAGTGCCCTAACCCCAAAGCTATAGACTCGTTTTCAATGCTTTCTATTTGTTCCAATTAATATTTCAGTGTTTCATGTAAAATTGAACAGCTTGAAGAGGACTGACTTTGAGCGATCTGTTGCAGCATGGTAAAAACATTCTTCCTGTCATTTAAAAGAGACAGAATGAAGTTCATCATGAGACATTAGATACGAGGTGTATTTGAACAAGAGTCGTCTCACACCCTATGTAAGAGTCATAATTGCTGTAAACTCAGGTGTAAGGGAAAGCCCCGTTGGTTTCATGCTGCTCTTTAATGTTTTTGTTTTTTTTTTTGGCAAAGTCCCTTTGTGATTACTTTTTTTCAGAAATAGCAAAATGAAGTACTTACTGATTTGTTGAAAACTTGAAAATATTTTAGTGCTTGTGCAAAAAGGAACATTTCTTGTTTTATTTGGAGACTATGATTCTTATGTTATGGATTAATGTGCTGTTGCCTTCTAACCTGCTATTGAAAACTCCCCAGCCAAGCATCAAGAGCAGGAGAGATGGGCGTTTATCTGTTCATCCCTTCAGTGTATGAATTCAAAACTACGGGGGGCTATTCAAGTGCCAAATAACATCTTCGATGTGTGAAACTAAAAAGGGAAATTAAGTACAAGAAAATACTGTTGAAAGTTACAAGTGTAATCAGAAAAACACAGAATAAAAGATTCAGGTGTTTTTCAGTAGCTTTTTGTTTCCCCATTACTAGTGTTCTGCCAAAGCTGTCCATAGCATTTTGTTCCTGTCTTGTGGTACAATAGAAAAATAGAGGCAAGAGGGTTAATAGTAAAAAAAAAGAAATCACATTAGCTGAGTATCAGAAAATAACATTTGGGAAAATTGAGTAGGAGGTGTAATTCAAATTTTGAATTTAAAAACCTAATCAAATCTTTGTCATCTGTAGTTTAACATTAGATATTTGCATGTGTGTGCCTATATATAAACAGATATGTATACACATATAAACAACACTCTGGGTATTTCTTCCTGTTAGTGTCTCACATTTTGGAAAAACAGTACTTTCCGGTTTTCTAAGCTTTTTATCTACTTTCACTTTCAAGCTAGTTAAGTGCATTCTTCTAAGAATAAAGGCAAATTTTAAAAAAAATCTTACTCATAAAACCAAGAACCAAGATTATACTTGAAAGTGTATTTTGGATGGGGACTTCATTTTAACAAGATCATTTGCTTCATAAGTGTATGTTCCCTCTCTTGGAGTACACCAACACTTTTTTTCCTCGTAAACAGTTTCTTCTAGAAGAAATGTCAGAAGTTAAGTACTCTGACTTTTTAGTTTAAAATGTCTCCTGATGCCTCTTTTATGGACTTCTGAGGTCAGTGAGACAGTCTCTGATACCTTAGAACCTTGCAAGCAAAGTGTGAAAAAAACAGCGTGGCTACTTCCAAAGAGTCTGTTTTGATCTGATACCGTGTTTCAAAGATGTAAATGATGAAAGATGTAAGGTAATGAAAAAATCAGACTCAATGTTTGAAACTATTTACATCTGCACTTGTTTGGCTTTTCTCAGGCATTTTTAGCTGATGACATCAAATTTATTGGATGCTTAACCTTGATGATATGTAATTTTTTCAGAAATAGTAGGGTTGATTCACTAATTATGTCACTTTACACACCATGCACAGAATGGATAACACTTTTTAAAGCAATTGCTTAAAACACCGTTTGGTGTAATTTTGTGTCTTGAATGTAATAAAGTGCAGAGGCACAATGACAAATTTCTAAGATGCATATCAGTAAGATTTAGTTAATTGCCTGATGATGACTTCTTAAAAGCAATTAGGCCACAGTTTTCTTTAAATATTGCACTGACCTCTGTATGCAAGCTTAAGGTCCATGAACGTATTGGCTAATTATTTTTTCACTAATCAGGGAATAGTGTTATTGAAAAGATTCCAATTTAGAAATATTTATAAATAATTCAGATCTAAGCCAATCAGACTAATTTCCTTGGGGTATTTTTGTGCTTTGTTGCTGTGTTCTTTAATTGAACATAGTCATAGGAGAGTAAACTCCAGAATTCTTTACCTCCTATATAGCAAATCTTTGCCTTGCCTTTTAAAAATTTTTACTAAAAAAAGTAATGTCTAAGGATACTAGAGTGAGCAGGGGTAATGGGAGAACTGAAAAGTATGTTTGCTTGTTTTAAAATTGTAATGTTTGTGAAAGATAAGGGAGCAAAATTCTCTTTTTACTCTGTATGATGCTGGAATGTTGTTTCTTAGTGTTGGTATCTGTTATCCAAGGACTTACCTATTTGCATTTACAAACTGTAGGCAATTTAACTCTTTAAGCTAGCAATGCTTTAATCTAGTTGGAAAAACAGTTTCAGAGGAAGAGTGAGGCCTGGGAACCCTGTTCAGCATAGCTAGCTGCAGCAGGTCAAAACCATGAGGCGAAATATTTTGTGTTCAACAGATTTTTCTGCCTGTTAACAGCCAATTTAGTTGAATCTTCTGTGTGCTACTTGAAGTGCTAGCTACCAGAAACAGATAGCATATGTATTTCAGGGAACAGAAGGAAACTCTTCTTTTAATGTCTGTTTTCATCTCCTGTGAGTGTTTCTCCCATGGGCTTAGGTTTGGAACTAAGTGAGCACAGCTTTCCCTCAATGCAGTCTTAGATGGTTTCTTTTTAAATATGATGACTACACCTAGATCAACTAGAATTACTATTTCATATCCCTTAGAAACCTAATTCAGCTCTGTTTCACTGGTGCAAGTTCCTGTTCATCTCATTCTCAAGTAATTGGAAGTAGAATTTGGTCCTTCTGTCTGCTATCAGATGGGATGTATGCAGCAGTGACATCCACAAAATAAATGTCTGCTGTTTCAAAATGATTAGGTTTGCTATACTTTTTAAGGTATTTTTAAATAGTCAATAAATCTAACAGTTTACTGTGGTAAATATCAATATTTAAAGAGTTGAATGCCACAGAAGCTTGGAAAGGCCTGTGCGTAAAATAAACTGCCTATAGGTGAGGAACAGGACGCATAATACAAAATTACCAGTTGCTGTCCACATTTCTGCATGATTTTGTCAATGAAACTGCTTTAAAACTACTCAGTGATACAGTATGCCTCAAGATACCTACATTATTCCTGGATTTAACTGCAAGCCAGCAAGGCCATCACTTTTCATGGTAGATACTGTATGGATTTATGCCAGCATTGACCTCTTAAGGGGGATACACACTGAAGTAAATGTCCATCTACTTATCACTTACTAAAATTATGAAATGCCGACATTGCATCTTTGCCATGTGTATTCTGAAGAGAACATCCAAGTTTGGTAGACCCTAGACTGAGAAACATTTTTTTCCCTGATATATTTTTATACTGTGTCAAACCATGTAAATTTTAACTAGATTCATTACCAAGAGTTCAACATTCAAGAGCAGTCCTAAAATAGAAAGATACTGTGTGTGCAAAAGAAAAAGGAGGGGATGAATTAAAAACATAAGTACTGTACATTAAGATGTGAAATGAAATAATTGCTTTTCTTTTGCTTTATATGCAAAAAATATAAAGTAAAGAACAGTCACATTGGGCTTGTTAATTAGTGTATTGTATCGTTCTGTGTGTATGTCTGTTTATAGACAGAAAGGTGCTATGATTCCTGATCAGTTGTATCAGGCTCTGAATCATACAGCACAGTCAGTATTAGTCTTACAAATTATAGGAGTAAATAGAGACTTTTCTAGATACAGCAAAGTAGGCAAGCAAAATGACTGTGGCCTGGATATCCACTTCACCTTTCTACAAAAGGAAAGGCAGGGAGGAAATTCTCTCACAATCAAAAATCATCACTTTGCCTTCTGTCTCATTGACCAAGGCACTTCATCTAGCTCTGCTTTTCGTCTTTTCTGGGGTAGGCACAGTGTGATTATACCTTGCTTTCTCACTCATCCTGTTTTTTAAGCTGGCAAAATTCAGTTTTGTTTACGTTATTGAGAACCCTTGAACTGGCTCTGAAAATAACATTGCTTGATTCCTGTAAAGTTATTTCTCAATTGGTGTAAAAACATTATAATGTTTTTTCTGCTAAATACTTATATGTATTAATTTTAAGAATATTATTGCTATTAATTTGAGGCTTAATATTTATTTGAATATATTTTTCCTTCTTTTTCAAGATATTTAACTAATGTCATTATGTATCTATATAAAAAAAACATAAGATACTGTTCTGGTTTTTATTCTGAATTTCGTATTTTAATACATTAGGTTAAACTGTGTTAAGCATATGTTCTTTATGTGTTGTGTAAGTCAATATAGGTAATAATTTGTTTAACACTTATATCTAGAAATTCTTTTTAGGATCAGTTACATACTAAGTTCAAAACAAAAAATCTGGCTCAAAAGCCTTTGTAGTTATAAAAACAAAGATAGATGATTAATGCCACTTCTTTTCCCCTCAATGTTCAGCTTTGCAAAGGTTATTTATGGAATTAATTAAATTAGCAATATATTACACCGCAAATTATTACCGTAAAAATAAACTCCTTAAAAGCTCTAAAGATCTCAAAAGAGGATAGAACGCTTGTGGAGAAACCTCAGTCTGAACATACAGCCTGATCTTATTTTCAAGTGACCTTTCCGGTCATCTAAAAAAGAACATACATGTCCATTGTACAGTAAGTTCTGTCCTAGTTTCTATGGTTTGAAAATGAATCAACACACAGTTCAGGTTGTCAAATGAATATAAATTGAATTGAGTTGTTCAAAGATTTTCACTGAAAAGAAAATTTAGATTCAAATTAAAGCGTATCAGCTAACTGGACTCTTCATTTTCCTAGACAGTACTTCAGATATCTTCAAGCTGTTTGCTTGATAGCATACTGCAGTGCACTCAATTGAAATGAAAAGCATTTGTAATTAGGATGGTTACTTTCTTATGCAAAATATTCCTGAGTACTGGGGAAGACTTAATATTCATATTTTTTGCTTTGTACTCCACAGGTTTTAATCTGATAGCAACACATCAATGGAGACAACATTTAAGGGTTTGTTAAATAATCAAGTGTGTCTTCTTTATGAATTGTACAATAAACCTGTGCATACACTGGGTTTTTGTTAAGGCATTCCATAAACAAAGACATCGTTGGTGCATATAAAATTATTTTGAATTTTAATTTCTGAGACCTTCTTTTTGATAAAAGCATTAAGATTGTACACTTTTTATGAGTAGCAATTGACAGTGACATTCTGGTCTGTAAGAGAGGGTAGAAACCTGTCACAATCCTATCATGCACATTGAGATCACGATTTTATTCTAAAATGGCTTACGTTCTCATACAGAATTATGAGTGTTAGTATCAGAATGAATTTATTTCATCACATCCATTAAGGAGCTAAGGCTCTTGTAAGGCCTTAGCAGTATAGCTTAGGCTCAAGATACTGATTGTTCAAGCCTTTAGTTCTTCCTTCTTTCATCTTCATGTAATGAGACTCACCATTATTCATACAATTTTACCAGACTTTCGGGGACTTGACCACTATTTGTTCTGTTAGCTTTCTCTGATGTAGCTGGGAAAAGGCTTTGTGTGTTGAGCAGAGTAATAAATACATTCTGTGAAAAGAATGAAGCAGAATATAATAGATAAGTAGAACAGCCCATGGAATTGTCAGTTGTTAATTCCCCTCATATGGAGACTGTGCTACATGATACTGAAGGTAAAAATCAATTAAATGCTTAGTCTGATAAAATTCCCATTAGCAGAATCTCAAAACACTGAATCAACAGGGATACCAGGCTTGAAGATAGCGAAAGATGGAGAGGAGAGGGAAATTCCTTTGGAAAGACAGTAATTCCTTGGAGCATCCTGGTTATTGGTCTGTACCAATGTATTTCTATTTCTTCCCCTTCCTATTGATCCCTGTAAAATCATGACTCTCATGAGAATTTCTGATGAGTATGATTTTCTATTGCACTTCTCCGCTCTCTGATTTAGTAGTTGCCTTCCACAGGAAAGAACTTTGATCCAAAACTTGGTTTTGTTTTTACTTCAGCAATTGTACATGAAGAAATAAAAGCTGATTGACAAAACCCATGTTCTTTATATTGTCCCACAGGTGACTGATAACAGGCAAATAATGACTTCTAAGGGCTCTGACACATGAAAAAAGCATTGGTTTCGCCTCTTGGCATCTCTCTAGTGCTTAGTGTTTCTGCCAGAAACTGGTTTTCTGCTTTTGCCCTTCCTGGAATGCTACTGATCAGAAAATGGATTTGCAGCTATATTTCAAAAGTGTGCTGTCACTCTAACTAAACATTACAGGGACTAACCAATTCCAAGTTGCTCCTGCTGATGGGAAAGAGAGGAGAGAAAAAGAGGGAGGAATTGGTAGGCAGAACTATTGAGTAACTGCACCTTCTTCTGTATGTTCAAGGAGGAAAAATTCATCAATCTGAAAAAGAGCTGTTGGTGCCATTGGCTTTTGTATGGAAAATTGAGCACCAGTGACATGTAAAATAAAACCAAGTTCATGACACAAGCTTCAGTAGATAGTCTTAAGTCCAGAACAAAGCTCTAATCAGCTATTAACACTTTATGTAACTGTTCTTAACTATTCTCCATGCTTCCAATATGGGAAAGAAAAGTCTTCTTACCATCAAAGCCAATGAAATAATATTTATTTAATATGCAAATATGCCTGTGTTTCCTATTACTATGACTTTTTATTTTTTAAAAAATGTACACTTGCAAGCCATGTAAGTCATAGTCTAAGGAAGTAAAAATTGCTCTTCTTCCTGTAATATTCATAACTACAAAGGCAGGTTAATAAAATTATAATTTAAATAATATTTTAAGTAATCTCCCTTATAACAGCAAAAATGTTGGATTAAAACAATATTTTTCTTCCCCCTGTTATCTTCCCTCAACTAGTATAGCAGATGTCGGAACATGTTGCATTATAGAAGTTTTCCTTCAATATTTCAGACTGCTTCTCAGCATAGATATTTTAAAAAGCAATCCTCCTTGATTAATCTGGGAGAGAGATGATTTTTTGAAATCTTGACTGGCACCTGACCTTAAAAGGAAGGCAGCTGAATCAAGGTTATGCCATCTTTGGAGGGAAGCTGTTGTGGTTTGCCAAATGGCAAAGCTGTGGATAACTTTGGGTGGTTGGGTTTTTTTGGAGGGGGTGATGCAAGGGCGTTTTAGTTTTTTTGTGTCCGTCCATTCTGTTCCGTCCTCCTCCCGCCCCCAGTTTGGTATTACCTGTTTTTCTCCCTCTCTTAAAAAGTATCTCTGAACTCTTGGTTATTCCCTTGCTATAGGTGGGTTTGCTATCAGAAACCCTTTCGTAGGGAGCTGTACAAGTGGGTGGAACATCTTGGGCCAGAATAAGTACAGATTATAATGTTACTATAAAGATATTGTGGCAGGATTAAAGACTTCAGTGGAATTGCTGTAAGTTTCCACCAATGTAAGTGAGATCAAAATCTTGATCTGAAACTGCTGAGAGGTTCTTTTCCCTAATGTGATGAAAGCTGTCAAGTGCAAAGGAGATTCTGTCAATGCATAGTGTGAATTCAGTGCTGGCTATACAATATCAAAACTTGTTTTCCTCAGTTATCAGAATGTTTTCTCATTTTTTGATCTTCAGACAGTAAAATAAATCTTGTCTTCTTCAATAACAAGAAAGAAAATAGAATCTGTCACAAATACTCTTAATGTTTTCATAGCTTGTTCTTCAGTGTTTGTGCCAAATAAAAGCTTTAAAAACACGAGAGAAGAAATTAGCAATTGCGTGGCTCAAAACTCTTAGGAATTTGGAACTTCCAGAGTTGACAATGTTAAAAATGCTAGTTTCTTACTGTCTAGGGCCTTTTTTGTTTTCTAAATAAAGAAATAAAGCAGTCATTAGTAGAGTTTATTTCAAGTAGTAACAATTTCCTGTGATCCTTTTTTTCCTGTCACCTTATGTAGTATTTAATGAGGTTTGGTTTCTGTGTTTTGTGTATTCCAGGTTCCTTAACATTTCAAACAATAGAAATTAGATGAATAGAAGAAAACTTATTGTCACATGGGAGGTTTTGTCTACTAAATATGTTGGTGAAAAAAGCTAAAGCTCCCTAAAATATCAAATTTCAAAAGATTAATGAAAAATGATTTAGAAAATATTTTTATGACTTAGATATTATTTACTTTAAAATTTTGCTCCTTCAGTCACTAGTTGAACGCAAAACATTAACTCTTCTGTACTAGTAGTTCACTGATATCTCATAAGAAAGAGAAATTATTTTATGTGAAATATGTTAATTTGTTTTTTGTTCCATGACACAACTTTATGAAGTATATATTTAAAAAAAAATATGCTAACGAGCAAGTTCACTAGCCAAAGTGTTATTGACTGAATTAATTTTTAGCTCCCAAAATACAGTCTTGTGTAGGTGCCGGAAGAACACCTTAGTGATATCGCAGCATGGTGTAGCTTGTTGTGCCATTCCGTCTTGACTGTTCTGTTGGTACTGGTGATACATATCAAGTTTCAGAGGTGTCTTCCCTGCTGTTATTCACATATGAAGTGAATTTTCCCATACTTGACTGCTGTTTTCTAGCATAATAATAGTTTTATAACAGCCAGCAATCTTTCATGTGTATTCCTCAATTTTTACAGCATTGTATTTGAGCATTTTTCACATCTGATTTATATACAAGCTAAAAGCTTAGAAGATCTTTTTACTTGTCATTCCAGCTGATCATTAACTCATTTTTAAGAATTTTCTGGTAAAGCTTTAGTATTTGCTTCCCTTTTAACAAATTTTCATTATTGCTCCCTACTTTTTAAAGTACTCTTGTGTCTCTTCCACAGCTTGTTGAAGTAGTTCAGATGCTTTTTGTTTTTTTCTCCAAATAAATAGGCTTTACCTAGCATTTTTCTAGTAAATATTTATGTAAAAGTTTAGCACAGTCTTTTATCAATAGGCTGAAAGTGAAGATAGGTTTCCGTTTATGAAGTGGTAATCTCTTTATTGTCATTCAAGAGACAAAAAGAATCATTGTTTTCTCTTAACTATATTAGTTGCAAGTTTTCCTCTTCCTATTTGAATGTAAGAGAAACAATGCTTTCTGGGAAATAAAAGCCTCGTTAGTCAAAGAGAACTTATTGTAGATGAGCTCATAGTTTATAAATTTATAACTAATAACTGGCTATGAACTAATATTACTAACTTGCTATTTTTAACTAACAAATTATTCTAACTAATTGACAAATGTCTTTTCAATCCTTGAACTTTTAACACCAAAATTTAGAATGAGCTACCATGCCTTGTGTTGGTCATATCAACAGATTTTCTTTTTTCGCTTCATAATTCACTGATACAGTAGTGTGTGTTTATTCTTCTCAAAAGGTCTGGGCAACTGTTTTGACTTTATTTTGAGTAATTACCTTAATTTTTAATTTTTGGTATTTCCAACGTTTAGAAACAGCATGGCTGCAAAAAATTCTCACTGTCAATATCAATTAGTTGGGATAAAGAAGAGAATATTATGATTTTTCTTCTGCCAGCTGAGCACTTCATATGTCATCTCTTCATTTTGCAGGTGCCACTGCATAAAATAAGATGTAGAATTAGAGGCTTCAAGAAACAAAAGTTTCAGGGTAAGGCAGCAGCAAGAGCAGAAGTACACCAATTCAGAACAGAAATTTTAGGTGTTATTTAGTCGGTGGGGTAGGGGGACAGCCACTTCTGGTTCTGAGAGCCTGCTTGCATGGACATACCTTGTGGGATGGAATGAGGTGAAGGGACTTTCTCTAACCAGTTGGGACTGCTGTCTGGCTTCCTCCCAGCCTCCTGCCCTCCCTGCATTGCAGGGCATCAGACTGCAACATGTTCCTTTGCTGGTACACCACCACCATTAGCCCTTTTGGGAAAGCCTCCCCTGGTGCTCTACCTGCTTTATTTGCTTTGTAGCAAGTGCCAGAATGGTTTAATGAGCTTCATGTGGGCTGGGAGAGTCAGGGTCTCACCCAGTGTGGAGGGCATTCAACTACTCTGGGCTGATGGCAAAGCAGCTCCTTTCTTTCTGACTGTGGATTTACCTTCACTACAAATTCAAAGAAATAGAGGTGCCTTGAAGGAAGTTAGAAATAAAGGTCAGTCCTAAAGCTATGTTTTAAAAGTTTGGATAAAACCATGTGCACTATTGATGTCAGATTTTTGTTTGGGGTATATGTGCTAAATATCTAAGTATTTGTCTGAGTATGTGTTGGAACTTTTAAAATTTTGTCTTTCTATTTGTCATATATTTCATGTTTGTATTTTTTATGGTCAATGTTTAAAACTATTTATCATGCATTCCTTGTTACTATTTAAGCTCTGTATTGGAGGGGAATGACAGCGAAGTATGAAGAGAATTAATTCTTTGACATGAGGGTTATATGTTGAGGTGGACCAAATAATTTTCTAGTCTCTCTAAACATGAGTCCCTCTGACTAAACTGGGTGACTCTTCCATACAAATGTTGCATATTTGATATACTTCTTTAGAGATTATGTATACTCTGCAGATATTTTTGAGATATTATTTGCAAATTGAAGAGCAGAGCTGTAAACTCACATGGTGTAGTTTACCTTGATTATTTTAAGTATGATATTCTAGAACTGGATGAGAAAATGTTATCTCTTTTTGTTTAAAATGAATGTTCATTATTTACATGAAATCAAGAAAAACAGACATGATAATATGGGATTTATCTTTGGGAGTTCATTATTCTTTCCTTCTTTTTTCCAAGTTTTATTTAATGGAAGGTCAGGCTTTTATATTGTTCTTTTAGAACATGCATTATATCATTTTTTGTGATTTTCTGTGTTTTGCTTTTCACATCTTGGTTTGTGTCACTAGGTTAATCTCCTCCTTGGAACAATTAATCTTTTTTAATGTAGCTTATAGAAATTCTATCTAAATTTGGAAATAATGTTTACTTTCAGAAGACTGCTGCTTTTCAGTTAGGAAATTGATGATATATTAGAACAGATAATTAAAGAAGAAAACTGGCTTCTTCCTTTGTATTTGCAAGCAGGTAAGAAGGCTGCTGAGAAAATGTGATTTCGTAAGCTTTTGTGACTTGAGGGTAGGGGGTAGTTCTTGCTTCTTATCCCGTATCACTCCTGCTTTCTTGCAGCTATCCATGCAACAGAGACATTTTTATATGCCAAACAATGGTGTTATCTGGATGAAATTAGCTAATGATTATTTTGCTTTATTCTGTTGCCAATGAAAAATGGCAGTATCCCTTCTTAGCCTTGTGTTTCAAGTCCAATGAAGTCTTGTTTCGTAATTTGGTGATCATGAACAGTATTCACGTAGGCTGATAAAATACTTTCTCCTGGTAGTGTCCTAGTACTGACACAGTACTTTTGCAGTACAGTGGTGCAGCTTATTCCTGATAAAGCTCTTACAATGAGAAAGGTCAGTGCTGGGAAGTAACAGGGCATCTAGATTTCATTTTGGGTCCAGGCGAAGAACAAGTGGACTATGTTTTTCGTGAACTCAATATAGGCAATATTTGGGTATTGTGCCTCTCTATAAATTACGGACCCAGGTGTATTGTAAAATAAGGGCACTTCTCCGTCACTTGCAGGTGTTCTGTGCATGTAATATCTGTATCTTAAATGCCAGAAAGGGAAGCATTGTATGCATTGGGAAACCTGAGTGGAGGATTTATTTTATGCTGTTCATATCATGTGGGTGAGTGGCAGGTATTCTCATTCATACTGTTAGGTAGAGCAGGTTTATGTTGCTCCAACATGCAGGAGTACAATTGAAAATGTGGAATCACAGTTGTTTTGCTGCTGCTTGCTTAAAAGAAAGAGCTGAGGCACAAATACTTACGTTGTGCAGTAAAATAAAAGATGTGTCAAAAACAATTCATGGTTATGTTCAGAGGGGCATGGTGCATTTTGTTGGTGGTGGTGGCTGGTTTTGGGTTGTTTTTTCTTGGTCAGAAAACTGTGAAGTTGCTTGGTGCTGGCTTATTTCTCCCTGTTTGTGTTTTTTTTTAGTTCTAGGTCTTTTAAGAAGTCTCCACTGAATCTCTTGCAGCTGAAATTTATAGGAAGGTATATTCTGGCTATCTGCTTTATGCCTCCTACTGAATTTTGCTGAGTTACCTTTGAGCTACCTACTGGAAGTGGTGGGGTTTTTTTGTTGTTGTTTTATTTTGTTCTTTGTTTTATAGTGATAAGCAGGCTTATCCAAAGGATTAGCTTTCTTAGACCGTTTTCTTACCTCTTTGGATTTTTTGTATAGATCTAGACTGCCTTATGAAATTTCTGTGTGAGGGCTTATCTGAATATATATGAAATATTGTGATTTAAGTGTATTTATATTATTGTCTCTCTATCATGTGAACAGATTGCACCAATTTAATTTTTTTTTTTTACATTTTAAGCTAAAAATGTTTTCTTATTAATACATAGAACTACAGTAATAACTCTTGGGTTATCAATTAAAATAGGCAAAGAGTACCTCCACTATTCAGATCGTATGTTCAGATATGATGTCGAGGGAATTTAGCTTACACATCCTTGTTCACTGAATAGTCCACCTGCCCTTGATTTTCTGCTATCTATCTGAGGAACAGCACTTTTGAATGAGTATAGTTCATGCATATGAACGTATAATGTGTAGGATGTCTTCTAGGGCAACATTACTACAATGTGAATATGATCATCAGCTTGTGTTATGTGCAGCTGCTTTGCTCCACATCAAAACCTGAACTGCCAGGAAAAAAAAGAAAGACAACTAAATTCTTACAGTTTCCTCATTGAGACATTTAGGAGCTTATCACCTTCTAACAGGCAAGGCATTAGCAATGGATGTTGTGCCACTGGATCATTAGTATGGAAGTTGGGCTCCCTCACTGTCATGTTGTTGGAAGTATGAACTTGAAATAAATGGGCACTGTGAATTGACAGATATGTGATGCTTTGGAAAGACGTGCCGAGTTGTTTCATGAAGAAAATAAGAATTGGGCAATGATGTGTCAGAACTTGCATCCAGCTCTGCACTGAGAGCTGTGAGCAGATAAACAGTGTGGTTTAATGGCTAGGTCCTTGAGCTAAGCAGCATGAATTATCAATTTTATATCTGAATTTCTATGTACCCAATAACTTAATCTGTTTCTAAACAAATCACTATATATATTGTGCTATATTCTGACATTAAACAGGATGTTGTGCAGTCTGATGCTAAGTGTTTATTCTAGAACAGTTATACCTTTCTACTTTTCTGTAGAAATACGTTCTGGAAGAGAGCTAAACAAGAACAGTAGGTTTTTTCACTTCATTCACACCCAAAAATGACTTAAACTCCCTGTGTAACTGAACTCTCAAAGGAAATACAATGAATGGTTTAGGAGAGCACTCAGGAAAGTGCCAGCGGCTCAACAATTATTCGTGTTGTGGACTACTAAATGAGTAGTCTGAATCAAAATTCTGCCTGTTCTAATCTGCTTTGTGAATACTGAGTTCCTGCCATTGTGTGGTGAATGAAAACCACCACCACAAACTACCTACCATTTCCTTTCATGCAGGTGACCTTCTCAGTTTGGGGTTTCTATTTATTTTATTTTTTTTTTTTAAAGAAGAATAAGTATTCCTGGTGCATTTCCTGAGAAAATCAAGCTATTTAGTAGTTAGTAAGTACAGATCAGCTTCTGTCACTCAAGGTTAATTCTCATGCTGATGTCCTCTGTGGATAAGGTTGCTTTTGCTGCATTAGCAAGCTGAATCTGTATATTATCAACAGCTGAATAAATGAGATGTAGAAGTGAATGCTGAATACGTTCAAATCAAACCAATGCATAAAATCACAAGTGAAACACCATATCTTAAAGTTTGTCATTTTCTCTTTGTAAATAAACACAGTTTAAATCTGTTTCTTGATTTCTCATGCCAGTGTTTGAAAGGGTGCATTATTGATTCTAAAATTGATATACACTGATTCTGTAATCTTCATATATTATAAATGGGTCATGAAATTCAGTAAGAGAAAAAAGAAAAGGCAATCAGGTCCTGGATGGCACTGATGGCTACAGATGTATCCATGAAGAAAAGATAACTAGCTATTGCTGTAGAACCAGATGTTTTTTTCCTTTCTACCACTGACAGTTCCAGCAATTTTTCTGCTGAGTTTAAGGGGATATGGACAGGGTCCTTCAGGTTCTGCTCATTTATCTCTACAATGGAAGGTTTTAAACTAGAATATGGAACATAGGTAATGCTGAGAAATAATCTTTGTAAAAGCCTCAACAGGATGACTTTTTTCACTGTTACATTTAGCAAATATTATGAAATAAAGACTCTGCTCGTGGCCACAAACTTAGAGATTTAGGCACAGCTATCTTCGTACACCTTACTAAGTATTTTCATATCTTCTATCTTTCATGACAAGAATGTCTTTGCTTTCCTGCAACTCATGGAAACAAAGGCATTGGGGGATTAGGATTATCCCCTGTTTATTATTAATTTATAATTTGATATTCATTTTTGATTAAAGTATTCCATTCCTCTCTGAGACAGGCAGTTGAAACTGTAAATAATTTACAATTAATTTAGATTGATTTGTCTAATTCTTTGCGTGAGTAAAGTTTATATTGTAGAAGATGGTTTACACTCTGGTTATAATGCTTAACAGACTGTGCTGGATGTGTTATGCTGAATCTTTATTTCAATCTTAAGTGAAGACTAGAGAAAAAAGTCATGCAGGCATGTTGAGGGATTCACGTGGGATTTACTACTAGAGGCAATTAGCCAGTAACAGAACATGTGTGCAATGACTGTAGAGGAAGAAGCAAGAGGAGAGAGAAATAAGGTACTCCTTTAGTTTTTATTTTGGTGTGGAAACCTGTATGTATGGATCTTGTGTAGCTGATGTAAAACAGTAAAATACACAGTGAAACAATTCAGCAGTATTGGAAGAGACAGCTTATTTTCCCTTGAGGCCTAGAAGTAGCATTTGCCATAAAATGTAATGTTGATAATGATAAAAAAGAAAACAAAAATCTCAGGGCATCCATTCCTCAAAAGTCTGGGAGAACAGACTTGTTTTCAGTGTTTGAGGAGGCTGGAAAAAAAATCTGGATTTCATTGGAGCATGTGTGAATGCAGTGCTGACAGCTATATCTTGTACTGGAGAGTTTCCAGTTCAGATGTTTCTGCTCATCTAATTCAGTAGTATGTTTTGAAAAGAGCAAAGATTAGTCTGATCCTACACTAGAGAGGAAAAATTCCCTCCGTCTTTGCCAGGCAACTCTGCTATTAAAGTGCTGCTGCCCTGTATTGCCTAAATGAAACTTACCTTAATGATGAAGCAGACACCTTTAATGGCATCAATGTAAAGACTTGCATAGACTGTGTAATCACAATTAAAAGTTGAAAGTAGGAATTGCACTGACTTGTGTAGGTGAGAGTTACTGAGCCATGACTTTTAAACACTCTAGTTACACTTTAAAATAAAGCAGTAATTATTCAATTTTTTTATTATTTCTAAAAAAACCCAACCTGACTTTATATTTTGTTTCATTATTTTCCCCAAGTTAGTCAGACTGTGTCTATAGTTGATGCTCTGCAGTGCACTCAGTTTTGTGTACAGTGTGTTTATTTCAATCACCATTCTGTGTGCTCATTGACTTATTATTTATATTAGAATAATGTTATACTCCAGGGGAAAATATTTTACTGATGATTTGTGCCGAAGTATGTCATTGATACTTCTTGTTTGTTTGTTGTTTTAAAACAACAAACAAAAAAAGGGGCAAAGACACAATTTCTGTCTCTTATTGCTTAAAGTAGAACACATTTATGGTAAACACTACAGGTTCTGCAAGTGTTTTCAAAACATATAGAAAATGTGTGAAATTACACATACATACACACATGGTTAACTCCTCAATAGTGACTTAGACTTTGTTACATTTCTGAAGTCTTTTTTATATGTGTGAGGCTTTCCTTTCAGGGAAGAGTTGCTAAGTAGTAGGAAATTTGTTTCTGTGTTTGTTTTAATTTGATTTTGGGATTTCTATATGTTGAGCAGCTCAGGAAGATATCAAGCTTTAAAGAATGTTTCAAGCCTATACAATCAGTAAGTTTGTTTCTTCATTCTCTGTAAGAGGTTCCTCTTAGAGTACTGTGACCTCAATATGATGAACCCAGAGAAGAAGGAATAAATTGATATTTGAAGGCAGATCAGTTAAATAAATAAGACACAAAGATAGCTGAAGTACTGCTTCAAAGCTGGTTTATTTGTTTCTGAAACTAATGAAGAAGTTAATAGAATCATGGAATGATTTGGGTTGGAAGGGACCTTCAAAGATCAGCTAGGTCCAAACTCCCTGCCATAGGCAGGCACATCTTTCACTAGATCAGGTTACTGAGAGCCCTGTCCAGCCTGACTTTCAACACTTCCAGTGATGAGGCATTCACAACTTCTCTGGGCAGCCTGTTCCAGTGTCTCACCACCCTCATAGTAAAAAGTTTCTAGTGTTAAAAGTACTCAAAAAAAGTTGTGCCATTATGAAATGACAGCATATAACGAACAATTATTTTTCACAAATTATTTAGTGAGGTATTTGTTAATTTCTGAAAATATTTTGTATTATCAGAGAAGAAGTGATGTATGCATATAAATATAGTTTAAAAATATATGTATGTTCTAGAAATAAAAATGCATAATAATAAGCACACCTGCCCCTTGACTTGTTGGTTAGCCCTTAGCTCATGAAAAAGAATTACAATGGTTTAAGTAATTCTGAAATACTAAGTGCTTCTGGTAGTTAATTACCAGGGTTAAAATATAACATCTTTTGTGACAATGATATGTTGATTCCTTCCCCCCCCCCCCCTCCCCCCAAGAGATCTTAAATCTTCCTCATTTTCTTCCAAAACCCTGTAGAAAACAGGGACAAAGCAGCTTCTCCTTATTTTGGATGAGCTGAATAAGAAAGTAAAACCAGACAAAGAAAGTTTTATTTGTCTGACCACTTGGGTCTCTCTCTGGGAGGGAGAAAGGAAACTTATGAATTCCTACATTGTTCTGACATGTTTCCTAGCCAGAAAAGATGATTTGTCCTAAGGGCTTAAAGTACAAGAACAGATAAGCAGAATCAAAGGATAGAACAAAGGATACAAAATATGCAAGGTACATGACATGCATCTATTTTAAATGACAAATATATGAAACCCAAGTTACTCATATTTATAGGATAATAAAGACCAGGATTTGTTGGACTGTGTCATTAGCTTTTACTTCCCAGAAGATAATTTTCAAGATTACTAAATCAAAAGATCAGCAAAAAACCTTAAGTGTTGAAATAATTTCTAGCATCACAAACAGTGAGCTTACATTTTAACTGTGTCCTAGTGATTCCTGTAGTGCACACGGTATAGCATTATATGGAGGAGATATTAAAAAAAATACCACCCAGTGTTCAGAAAGTTGCAGTCAAATTGTGGCAGGGAAAATTGCGATCTTATGTGAGGCTGTGGCTTTTTCATTACTTGCTCTATGCCCCTCTCAAAGTTACTTTCAGGTGGATTTTGTGTTACTTGAATCTGCATAGTGTTAAAAAATAAGATGAAAGGAAAAACTCCGGTTGCCAAGGGAATGCAAGTAGTTAGCATATCTTCACTGGTCTGCAACAGAGAGAAATAACAGAGAAAGGCATTGGCACTGAGAAATTAACAGAGATATATTTTCAATTATTACCAAAAAATTCACCCAGAGGGACTGGCTTATTGCCAACTAGAAGCCAAATGAGTATTAAATTGATCATTTATGTATGAAAATTTCCAATTATCTTTTTTCATAGGTTATGAAATTTATCAGGAACAATTTCTTTTTCCAGACAGAATCCATACACAATAACAATTGTTACGGGTTTTGTATATCTCCTTCTGCCAAAAGATTATTTGTCCAGTATAGGATGGCAGAGCCAGCTAGAATAATTTACTGTATCATATTACACAGTAAGTAAGCTAATTCAAAATGGAAAAGCTGAGTAGCTCTTGCCAGCTGTTTGTACTTGCCTTGCCTAATAAAGGATTTTACTTTTAATTTCATAGAATTATCTAGGTTTGAAAAGACCTTTCAGATCATCAAGTCCAACTGTAAACCTAACACTGCCACATCCTCCTAAATCTTGTCTAAGTACCACATCTACACATCTTTTAACTACCGCCAGGAATGGTGTCTTGCTGGTGAACCACTTACCTGGGCAGGCTGTTCCAGTGCTTGATAACCCTTTCCATGCAGAATTTTTTCCTAATATCCAATCTAAGGTGATTGTCATCCCATCCTTTGCAGATACCACCTGTCTGTGCCAAAGGTGGAGGGTGAACTTTAAGTTTGAGAACTTTTTCTACAGAACAGGTAGTCAATACTTTCCTACTTTTTGTAAAAAGTTGTTCCAGATCACGAACTTGCATTGTACTCTGTGTTACTAGCGTGATACAGAATACATGAAGTCCTTGAAACTATCTCGTCCAAGCCAAAGTTACTTAAAACAAGATAAATGAAAACCAGTCTATTGCTGACCTGAAGCGTTATTAGACAGTTAGTTCTTGACTCCAGAAGGGGAGTGGGGGGGGTGGGGGGTGGGGCAGAAGTAAAGGAGGAAGAGGGAAAAAAAATAAACCCAAACCTGTGAGCACTTGCTTTGGGTACAAGAACAGCCGACACATGATTACTATTTTATTGGACTGGGCCTTTGTCTCAAGGGCATAGATGTACTGTCTTAGTGATCAGGTGTTGCATGATTGCTATATAGCACTGTGTCACATTTGGTAGTAACACAGGTGTCCAGGTGTTTTTAAAGCTTAATTTCAAGTTGAGTGCATTGTTCTCGTTGTCTTTTAAGCCAGTCAGGTCATGACTTTGTAAAATAAAATCTCTCTAAGAGTCTGTGGTCTTAAAGGCAGGTTGAATTTACAGTTTGACATCCGAGTTTCTGACTTTTCTCTGAACTCCAGTGACTTTGACATTGCCTCCAGATATGTTGTCATTAGTACAGTGCACACACCTGAGCTTCAATATGCACCATTTGAAAATATGCATGGTTCTTTAATTTCACACCACTTAAAGTTCTGCTTATTGTGTCATTTTGTAAACTAATATGTTTTGGTGACTCTGTTTACAACATAGCACTCCTTCAAAGATACGGAATAACTTCAGTTTGAGGACATATGATTGTCATGTGTTACATCTCCTTGTTCCTAAAGCATTGCTTTTTCAGTTAAATAATATTCAGGCATGTGTTGTGTAGACATGAACATAATTATTTCATCATCATATAACATATGTTCTAGCAAACATATAGTATTGCCTTGTGTTACTCATTGTTAGACACATGCCAGAAATTTTTCTTTCTTGGCCACAGCTTATGTCAGATATTTTAAAATACGTATTTGTTTTAATATCTCCACATACTCAACATTTCATTTCCTGAAGTTAACGCTAAATTAATTGAGTAACCAATAGTAGCTTGTTTCTGTGCTTTTCTTTTGGATGAACAGTGCAATTGTGGCATCCTGAGATGTTCAACAGAAAATGCTGACTATATCCTCAATGAATGAATAGGCTGCAGAGACGTAAAGTGACGTGTGGTAGTTGCCCAGGAATTTATGACAGAATATGAAGTGGATTTCCTTATATCTTTTGTAGGTTTTTTAGGTGTATGATTTTGGTTTTTTTGTAGCTCTTGATGTACTTTGATTACGTTATGTGAAGTAACTTAAAAGAATATCCTTTGAAATAAAAAGTTGAGATGACAAAAAACAAAGGAAGGAAATCTTTCCTTAAACATGGAGAGCTTTCTGGCCTACTCTGTGAGAATTTATTTGTCTTAATCAGATTGATTAGTATCTATGTTATGTAAGAGGTCAGACTACATGTTCATAATGACACCTTCCCAGCTTTAAAAATTGAGTGCTATATGTAGCCGTGTTTCTGTTCCTTCCTATGATTTGGGCGATATGGTAGTAAGATCCTGTTAATTTTGAGAGGTTCTTCAATTAAAGGGGAAATTTTCTTTTTGCTCAGTATGAAAATTCAGTATAGGGTGGGAAGGGGAAAGTAAGTTGAGAAGTGAGTACTGGCACTTAATGAAGATGTACTTGAAAGACTGTAGAAATTTTGAGGTACTAGTTCTGTCGTGTTGTGGCGGTGCATCTCCCCCACCCTGGGCCTTGCAATGATCTCAGGAATTCTTTGAGTGACGCTAAACCACTCATTTGCAATACATGTGTCTGTGTACTAAGTGTATGAGAGTATTTAGACTAGAGACATATGAACACATGGAAACCCCCCAAAACTCCTAACACTAAGAACCAGAGAACTGTTTTCAAGGTTCTCTCAGACAGACCAAACCAAATCTAGCCTGACCTGTGTAGACTAAGTGAACCAAGGAAATTCATGAGACAGTGTTTCTCCAAAGTCTTATTTAAAATAAACTTATTTTTATTTCTAAATATATAAGATGTACCCTATTCCTGATCT
Source organism: Cariama cristata (assembly GCF_000690535.1). Lineage (NCBI taxonomy): Eukaryota > Metazoa > Chordata > Aves > Cariamiformes > Cariamidae > Cariama > Cariama cristata. Next base: position 57,847 of record NW_009614573.1, on the reverse strand, counting down.
GAATTATAATAAAGAAGAGTCTTGTTAATGCTATTTATATTCAAATATTTGCATATAATATTTTATGTAAGTTGGCATGCCATTGTGTTTACCGGCACTGCAAGGCAGGACAGTTGCATTCTACACTGATATCAGTTACATTGAGGCACTTCCACAAGGAAAATACACAAGCAAAGAAACTAATAGCTTTACCAGTGCCTGAAGCTGCATGCACTGTGCTAATCAAACATTGTAAATTATAAACGAATTTTATCTTCAGAAAAAGGAGAACTTTTTTCAAAAATGGAAAATATTTATAATAGTTGAGAACACCATGAATTCATCAATACCAAAGTTATATGCACAGTTAGCATACTGAAAAAAAAAACCTTGCTTTTGCATTCAAGTGAACAGGTGTTCTGATTGGAACATGGCATTAATATTTGTTAGTGTCACTTTCCAAGGAATGTTCAAAAACAGAGATGTGTTAAGAAATCAAAAAGCAAGCTATAAAAGTACAGTGGTCTGACTCGTATAACACTCTCATAAGGTGACCAGCATCTCCTAATACTTCATAAAATATAATCAACAACCTTGATGTGGAAGAAGTTTAATTTTATATATATACGTATATATATATATTAGTTGGATATTCAAGAAGTTATGTTAGGCAGGTATGAACTGGAATGGGGATGGGGGAAGAAACTGGGGTGGAGAGAGGTGTGTTCAGCAGTTTTAGTGTTTTGAGATCTGAAGACAAGGAGTTCTGATTAAGTTCTTTTTCAGGTTAATAAGATTCAGTAAGAGACTGTGTATTTCACTATTTTGGAGAACTTTGCGGCAGGCATAGAATGCAATACATTTATACAAAATGTTTATGGAAATGATGATTTTTCTTAAGAAATGTCCCTTAAAATATAATAAAGGAGAATTGCGTGTGTTACAACTATGTTTTTTAATCTCTGTGATTCCCAATTTCCTGAAACTTTCTCTGAGACTCAGTGAAACTGCTGTTTCTTGGGATATGTGTGATGGTCTAATTATCAAGTAGTATAAAGTTTTCTGTAAACTCTCCCAACTATGAAAAGGACAAAGGAGTATTGAAGTTGAGAGGAAGAAAATAAAATTATTGCATCTTTATTAAGATGCAGTAGTAATTTAATAACTTTACCAAAAGCATCAATCTTTGCTGGCATGCTCAAGAGGCATCAAGCTCTGAAAATTTGTTGTTCTTATTTTAAAGCTAATGAACAGTGGTTTGTAGTAATTCATCCATCCATCCATTCTGATCACAATGCATTTATTTTATTTTATACTGAAGAATACTGTGGAACCCAAGTGTGAAGTACTAGCTCTAGTAAGACTTGTATTTTATACAAGCCAAAACTGAGTTAAAAATAGATTTTTACTGCTTTAGGAAGCATCCTTTGATTTGGAAGACCTATTAGAATTTGGGAAACCCACTCATGGTCTGTTTATGGCAATGTATAACTTGCATTATTTGCAAATGAGTGGTCATTTGCTGGGGTAACCCAGCCAAGCAGAAGGAAATTGGAAGCTGGAAATAATGAGGATTATGATGAATCAATCTGAGAAGGTAGCTCGCTGTGTAATCCAGGAGAAAATTCATAGACTTTAAAGCTGTGTTCACGACAGGGATAGTTTAATTGGCTTTGCTTGACAGATATAAAAATGTATTAGAGGTTTCTTTATTTTAAAATTATTTCAGAATTAGTTTCATACACTTTTTTTTTTTCATTTGAGTTTTACGGAATAAAAATAACATGGAGAGTGTAGAAATCATAGCTGGAGTTCAGTCTGAAATAAGAAAAGCTGTATTTTGAAAGCATTATCTCAAACATGGACAGGGTTAGATCAGTTTCTGTGCTTCTGTGCCTTCATTTTCATTTGCCAAGCAAAGCTGACTTTTTGTTTGTGGTGGTTGTTTTTTTTAGTTTTAAATTAAATATCTAGTCTAATCTGGGACATGGAAAGATGGAAATAAAGCCCTAACTAGCTGTGTATATGTTACTATCCTGCAACTGTTATCATACCTTCAGTGGGACACACACCACGTGTATTTGTAGCCACACAAATTATACTATTATGATGCCAAATTACAAATGTGTAGTCTATGTTCTTTGAATTACTATTTGTCCTTCAAATATTCTGTGAAAGTTAGGCACCTAGGCATCAGGTAAATCTGTATGTGGAGTGCAAATATCGTAAATACGTCAAAGAGAGAATCAGGTTTACAGTTCAAGTAATCTCAAATCTTGCAGCAGAGTTAATTCAGCCACTGAAGATAGATTTGAAAGTAGTTTTTAAGTTAATTGTTTGGTTTTGTTAAGCTGGTAAGTATAAGCACAAAGGATACACAGCTCTGGCATTACTGATGGATGGATGGTTATAGTAGTACAGTACAATATCCTGTTGGTATTGTGACTCTACCAATCACCACAGATGATACTATTTTTAAGGTACTTTAAGCAGTGGCACGTTCCAAATGTGAATCAAGAATGAGTAAATGATGCTTATCCAGATGGTTCTAAATATTTGGCTATTAAGCAATGTATTTGCAAAAAGTTTATGGCCAGTGAAAAGAATAATTTTATTTAGAAGTACAGCTGTCAATACAGGTTGAATGCTTCTTGTAGAGTCTTTTCTGGTAACAAAGGTGTTTCTTTGAAAAAGCTAACCTCATTATAATTAGATTAAAATAAATACATCAAGCTGTTTAGAAAGCTTGCATCTTCCTACTGGCATCTTGAACACCATCCTCTTTATTTTGGGGAAGAGGTGCTGCTTTGTTGTTAATACAGAAGGGTACATCATATGTTCTACTATTAGACCAGACACTGTATGAAAAGGTAGAAGTGAGATAACATTCTGTTCACACGTAAAAGAACAAAACAAAGTATGCTCAGGGCTAGTGCTCTACTTTAATCCTCTTTCAGGGAAAAAATAAAGAGAAGTGAGGGACAATGCAGTCTTGAAGAGGCATGTCTGCACTAGACTTGCAGCTAAAGAATTGCCTGAAGAATTGAAAGACAAAAATTTTTAAAGGACAGATTTCAAGGCGCCTGTAATGCTAACCATAATAAATGCTTATTTAGTATGTTCATAAACTATTACCAAGATGGTTGCTAACTTTTTTGTAATTCTTAGGAAGTTAATATTCTGGAATTAAATTAATATCTCCTTGGAAGATAAAGTAAACAACATCAATGTTTTGTTCTGAAGATATTCACAGTATAGTAGATTAAACGGATGATAGAAGGAAGAGTACTGAAATAGCAAGAGATACACACCCAAGGTAGTCTTGATCTATTTTTATTTATATATTCTATAAATGCCAGGCTTAGTATAAAAAAGGTTGAAAGTAGGTCTGCATGGTGAACTTGAAAATCAGGAAGCTGAAGTGTAAATTTGTATCAATCTAACTCCTTCATATTTGCATGACTGCAGCCCTGCCACTACTTCTTTGCTCTGAACTTGGAAAAATACCTCACTACTCCTACTAAGGTTGCAGTGCCGTAATGATCTGTGTGGGATGGTCAGAGGAAAATTTGGGCCAAGTGCTATGCACTGTGGCACCAGAGGTCAGTCCCAAGCAGCAGAAATTTGGACAATTTTCCATTTTTTGACCAAAGAGTTATACATCATACATTGGTGCCCAAGTCTTTGGCAGTGTGGATATTGCACTATGTGCCATTTAGCAACTGGATTACGTTGCTTTGGATGTTCTGTGCTGTACTCTATGAAGGTATACAAAGAGGTTCATGTGAGCAAGTCACTGTTCTGTAAATTAATATCCTACCTCATTGCACAATAGTTTTCCTGCATAAATGACCTCTGATTTGTGGTGGGCTCAATGTATTTAATATTTTTTTTCACCATAGGATTAATAATAGCATTTAACTTGCATTATAACCCACAGATCCTACCCATCTCAAATATTTTTGCCACATATCACACAGAGTTGAAAAAAATCTATTATAAGCCTTTCTTAACAATATACTGATCTTCAGATTTTCCTGTGGAAATATATACCTTGCACCTGAATAAATATACATCTTGATTATTTTTTTTTTCCCCATTTTGTCTGACCGCTTTTCCTTAGTGTGAGTGCTAATGGTTATGTCTGATTCCTAATACCACTGTGTACACTTAGGATTCATCTCTTAGTTTCAAGCCAAAGGAGTCCCAGTTCTTTTGGTCTGTAAAAATCCATATGAAGCAACAGCAGAGCTTCAAGCAGTATCTTGTTCAAGGCCCTAAAATCTGCAATTGCTAATACATCTTTCCACTCTTTCAGCAAGAGAAATGTCACAATTTTGCTTTTCACTGGTGCTAGATGGTTACCAAAGTTCAGTCAGTCTTCTGTTGGATAAAAATTAAATAGACATGTTGGTAACAAATCATGAACGCAATGTGTTCATCACCTTGAATGGAGCAAATGAGATTGTAAATGAAATTTTGATTTAACAAAGGACTCCAATATAACATAGCATCCTTGTTGAAGAAAACATTTAAATACATAGTTGTTTGAATTACATTAAGACTGCCATAGCTGAAGCACATTGAGCTGATGTGCTTTCCTGAAAGAGGGGCGTTTATTATTATTTGCAGAAGAGCAAAATACTGGAAAATAAAATGAGGAAAAATTATTTATTTCATACACATTGTCACCGTTTAAGGTAGGAATAGTATACAATAGGAAAAGTATACAAAACCGATCCTGAGTGTCCCGATGAGGGTGGGGGATTGCAGGCCGCAGCCCCCAGAGGCTCGGCCGCTGCCGCAGCAGGGCAGGCAGCCAGACGTCCCGGACCGGACTGCGCCGCCAACAGGAACCGAATTCAGGAATGCACGGATCGGGGTTGGAGGCAGGAGAGCGAGCAGAGTCCCACCGGGATGCCGGCCATGAAGGAAGAGAGCGAGACCCTCGTGATCCCTTAGCTTTATACTGAGGATGACGTGGATGGGATGGAATACCTCGTTGGTCAGTTTTTGGTCACCTGTCCCATCTGCACTCTTCCGCAGGTGCCACCCTTTTACGACACTTTACCCGCTTAGCAAAAGGGGGGCCAGCAGTGGCCTTGGTTCTCATGGGGATAAGTATAAACATGGGCCATTCTGCATACCAATCCTACTGATACTTCAGTAGCAACTATAAACATCGAGCGTTATCAGGCCTGAAGCGCAGACAGTGTCTGAAAAACATGTAGCTGTACTTTTAGAAAGTGCAGTTACTTAGAAGGGATTTGATAGAAAACTCCTGAAAAGAGAAAATAGCCCTGTTTTAGCCAAACCAGGACACACATCTACTTATCTTTATAAATTCATGAATTTGGGCTCTTTAAGCTATCCATTTCGTATATTGGCAAGCATGACTATATGAATCAAGTGATTCTTAAACTGCAGTAGAAAAAAACCTAGTAAGAAAGTTCATTGTCTTAAGAAATAACTTGAGATGTATCCATCTAAACTATTCTGGACAAGCAAAATCTTGCATACTGCCCCCTAAATTATGATAATGTGGGTTGCCACAACCTTTTGTGTGTGGGAATTCTTAATACTATGAAACAAACAAGCAAGCTGATTTTACTGTAATAGAAATAAATGCTTTATACCTTTTAATAAATAGTTGGTGGAAAAGTTCATTCTTTTATCTAGAGACTGTGTATCTCTCCATTTCCTTCTCCCTTCACAGAGTAACTGTGTGTATTAAAAAATCAGAGAAAGAAAGAGAATAAGCTGCAGAATATACTTCTGATCCTCATGTTCCCTCGTAGCTAACATTACTATTCTGCTTCTACTACTGAAAACTACTGCTATTCATTTACAAGGCACCATTTTACATGCCGACATTAAGTGATAATTTCAGACATTAACAGTAATATTCACATTTAGTCAGTCTAGTATTTTGTAGTAGCATGTATATAGCCAAGTAGTGAATGAGATCCACTTGTGTTAGTCTCTGTAGAAATGCATGCCAAGGTGATAATCCCTTTTGCAAAGACCTGGGGATTTCAGTACCCAGTCGCACCCAAGGAAGCGTGTATCTGGGACAGGAAAAACATTTAGAGTGTTTCCTGTACCTGTTTCCCAAAGATCACCTGAGCATTCCTGTCTAAGAACTTCCTTGCTATTGCACAGAAATAGGAAATGGACGATTTCTCTCATGGTCTTTCTTCTCATATACTGTATCCCCTTTATGAGATTGTGTGTTTAATATCAGTCCCTTCTAGAGAGGATAAGTAAAAACTGATACATGATAAATGTTCATCACCTCATTAATGTGTTCCTAGTGCATGTTTAGGTGTACTACAACGAGGAGGAGAGCATAACAACCAGTTTTCACAACAGATTAAATCTCCCTTCAAATAACAAATGCCTTTTCAAGTTAACCAAAAATTAAGCTCCACTAGAAGCAAGAAATCTGGAAGCAGAGCCATTCAAAGATTTGAAATACAGATTCCCTTATGTTTTATGACAGCCTTGTCCAAAATAAATGTTCTGTATATTGTTAAAACAAGTTAATTACTTTGCAGCTATTTTGAACCTTCAGTTTGTGATTTAACAAGCTCAGTCTGAAAAAGTGTAGGTAAACAAGGTCATTTGCTGAGTGAAAAGATCTCTTTTTTTAACAAGATGAGAAAAATTCTACCCTCACTGTGGAATGCAATAATTGTTGGAAAGCAACTCTTTGAATTGGCACCCAAAATGTTCTAACTTTTATTTGATTTGTGAGGTACAACATGAATAAGTTGGGGGAATTTTTTTGGTACGGTTTTTCTCCCCCCACCCCCCCCGTAATGTGCTCTATAATAACTTTGCTTTGCTGGTTCTTGTTTGCATAGCATTATCATCAAGTAATAAATCCTTCTTTCATATGTAAGAAACAATAAAAAGCTTTTCTTCTAATAGCTCTTCCAGTAAGAGAAACCCATCTGAATTGATCAGGCCTAAGTGGTGGCCTGTGTGAGAAAAGAAAGAAATGACATTTTCCTTATTAAAATGCTATATCATATTAATAATATTTTAATTAGGGCAAATACATTCATGCATAGTATTCCTTATGTATTTAATAGTCTTGACAGTCCTGGATGGCATGTATCTTTCTCTGGTTTCCCATCAAATACCACAATATTACGAGTAACTGTGTTGGAAATAATGTAGGTTAGCTTGTGACTAGCATCACAAAAGATCCTCTCTACAGCATTGTCAATAAATTATCTCGCCCATCTCAGTACACTTTCTACTTTGCATCTTTCATACAACTTGTTTCTAAAAACAGCATCCAAAGCTCTTACTTATTTACAAGACCATCTGGATTGTAGATATGTAAAAGAACTCTTAAATTTGTAAGCATGAATTAATTGAAGGAAAAGTTCTGCTTTATTAGGTACATGCTGTTTCTTGCTTTTCCTTAAATTGTGCTTTACAGGAACCATAGATAATATAGTTAATTTTGCAGGTAAATTTTTAAAGAAAAAAAACAACTTTAAATTATGGTAAATAGGCAAAAAAGCCTAAATATTCATGAGAGAAAATATTTCAGAATGCTGATCCCTTGTGTGCTTTCATGGCTCATCCCATGCTGTTGCTGTCTCATTTCCACATTAGAGGTAACTTTGTGCGTTATAGGTACAAAATTCTTATAATTGATGGGAATTCTAAAAATTTTGTTAGACTGGGAGAAGCAGAGGGAGTAGGAAACATGAAACTGGAATAAATAAAGGACATATATATACTGGCTGATTTGAATAGGAGGATACTAAAGAATGGGACTGGTAGTGAGCAGGTAACTCTAAGGTACTGAATGTCCTGGAGAGGTCGGTTTACTAGTGCTTCGATAAGGAGAGTGGAACTGGAATTAAAAGAGTGAGAGCTGGAGACCAAGAAAATGAGACTAGGAAAAAGAACCGGAGAGAGAGAAGTAGAAGTATATTAAGGACATGTTGGCTGTGAAGACAGAAATTATTGTGCTGGTGTGAAAAGCTGTACATATTAAAGAAAATTTTTTTGAGAGCTGGAATGAACCTAAGATTCCTGTATCTCGCCTTCCCACTCTTGTCAGGAAATACCTGTGACACTCTCCAGATAGAATATGCCATTCTTGTCAGGGTTATTCCATGAAAAAGATGACAATCTACTGCTTTCATTGCATGAGATAAAAGTACATCTTTAATGTAATTAGCATAGTGCTGTCTGGAGCAGCCTTGTTGATGATCTACATGCACATAGATATGACATGATATAATTAAACTCCTGTTATTCATCATCTTTTAAAACACAGAAAATTATGCACAGGCTTCTCCTTCCCTCTTGCTTGTTCAATGTCAAATTAGCTCCCTTGTCCATATACATATGCATTATGATACTGTCTGTAATTAAATAAGCATGTACTGTGGTTTCCACTGAATTGCTGTCTGCTGTGGTGCTTTGCAGATAAATCAGGGCTGGGAACATGCTTTGGATTTAAATCAAGAATGGTGAAGAAAACTGTCATCTGTGGGACAATGAAGTTAATGAAGAAATTGGAAGTATAGTAAATGAAGCAAAGATTTGCAAGATTAAATGTAGCCTTGTGGTAAAACGTGGTGACTTGGATTTTGCCCAGTGATTACTAAGGCTAGTTTATGACAGGATGCCAAGCTTAGCCTTCTGTGTTAAATGTAGATACTGAGACTTTCAAAGCCAGGCTGTATAATAAATTGTATTCCAATAGAAAATTCTTAATTTCTTCAAATGTCTTTATCACTATGTGGTACCAAAACCACAGTTAGTGACTAACTATGTGGTCTTCCTTTTCTCAATGCTTACTTTGTGACCCTCCAGATTCATTCTGGACTTACAGCTGTCGTTGCAATAAAAGAATAGGTGTACTTCAAACACACAGTTCTGTCTTAATAAATTAAGTCTTATTGTAATGTGATTAGATATTTCAAATTATTGGTAGTTTTTATTTTAATCTTTCTGTGCATCCATCTGTCAAATATAGGAAAATAAAAATAAATTAAAACGTATAACACACTAATACTGAAGCAAGGATATCAGTTAAAAACCCTTAAGGAAATAAATTATTCTTTCTTCAGTGCCATGTTGGTATGATGTAAGATCAAAAATGTGTGAGGTCACAAACGAAGCTAAAACCAAAATATACCAAACTCAGAATCATGATTCATTTCATAGGGTTGTAAGATAATTCAGGTTGGAAGGGTCCACTGCATTACTGGTAAAATGCTGAAGTGTTTCCTTATAGCCAGTCTGAATCTCTTTTGTTTCAACTTGTGCCTGTTATCTGTTGTCATCCCACCATGTACTACTGTGAAGAGGCTGGGCTAATGCTTTGTTATGGAGGGTTTTTTCTCTGTTATTGTCTACTGAGCTTCATTTAAGAGGTAGAACAGTAGACCCTATTTCTAGGCACAGAACAATGTAAAGCAAATTTTGCCAGGGCTTTGAGACTCTAAGAGGGTAGGGAGAACCTGGAGCAGAATCTTGCAATCTTTTTTATTGTACTCTTAGTAGTTTCAATTACTTTGTGCAAAGAGGAGTAACTGCACTTTATGTTAATGTATTCTAAAGGGATGAAAAAGAACCCTAGCTCTTGAGTAAAGGGACAGGTGTGAATCCTAAATCTTAAGTAAGAGCAACAGATGTTCTTTTCTTATGATCTTGTGACCTGCCTCCTCATGCATTCCCATGTGTGCTACCCTAGTTCTTGTATTGTTAATTTTAGTGCTTAGACAGTAGCTTGCCTGGCTGTAATATGCAGAAGAACAAGGATTTTTTTTCTGTTTGCAGGTGAATGATCATGAGAGCTTGAACAATCTGATTCTTTTTTTGTTGTTGTCGTTAAAACCATTTTCTGCTAAGGTATTTTTTGCCCAGAGTGTTATTGACTAAATTTCTGAAATAGCCACAGTTGATGAAATGCAGCAATTGTTGGAATGCTGCACGAAACAGTGAAGACTAGAAGCTGTTTCTCTTGAAAAAAGTTAATGGAGATGTCTATTCATTGTATAGATTCAATAGCTTTGAAATCTTACACTGTGAGTGTTTGTAATGAGAAGTCATTTTTGGTAAAACAGTAAAGTTGTTTGCTCATTTGTGGAGGGGGGAGACTCGCCCCTCTTGCCTCAGCCTAGAATTTTACTTTTTCAGTTGGATCAATTTGTTACAACATAGATTTTCAATAATGCAGAAGTGCTTTTGCAGAATTAGTGTTGTCTGCAGAGATTTTTCTCAGTGTGCATTGCATGATCTATGTGGCTTTGTTGGTTGTTGGGGGGTGTGTGTGTTTGTTTTTCTTTTTTTAATATCTGGGGGGAACAAGACTTTTTTTTTCCCCTCTTGTTCCTCTGCTCACTTTGCTTCCCTACTGTTTCTTGCAATAGCTTGAGGTTTTCTGAGGACAGATAGATCTCTTTCGGAGTCCTCTGAGGTCAGGAAAAAAGCCCTTTCATTTGAAGATGTACTGCATCTGGCCCCCAAAATCCTACTTTAAGTTGACATGTAAAAAGAAAAAATCTGGAATGTTAAGAGTCAGTTACTGGCTTGAAGACTTTATAATGCAAGTTGCCAACAAAAAAGGAAGGAGAAGAAAGTATTATACTGTCTACAATTTGTATATTGAGGCTGTGGAGAAAAGCGATCTCTTTAAAATAAAATAAGCTACATCCACCCTAGTTTTGGAAGCTTTGGCTGAATCTGAGCTTAAATTTACCTAACCAGGTGGCATAAGCCTGTTTCTGTGTGGGTCTTATATTGTCTCTCACTCACATGAGCAGCATCTGTATGTCACTTCAACAGAAGCAAAAGTGGGTTTATATGCCCTGCTATCCTTGAGAATTGGTTCATATATCATTTATGGCACCCTTTTCCCACTCATTCAGCTGTCCAATGTCACAGCATAGTCTTGTACACCTGGGGAATTCATCTCTCTGACCCCCTCAATGTCTACCCCACACTTAGGGCATGTGTGCTTTCCAAAGTAGCTTGCTGATTCAGGGTCAGGTCCGTGAGGAAGTTCTACTTTTTTCTATATCTGTGTTGATTTTGAATAAGTTTTTTTTTTGTTTTTTTGTTTTTTTTTTTTGTTTTTTTTTAAACACCTTTGTTGTGTCCTTAGCATCTCCAGGGTACTGAACTGCCACCTAGCTTTTCTTCCTTTCATTCTGTCCTGTATTGCCCAGGTAGATAGTCTTCTTGGTGTGCACTGATGTGTGAACTGGGGGAGTACCACTTGGACACAGACCCAGGAGTAACCTAATGTTAATCCACACACAATTGTGGAGAATAGGTTGTTTATCTTTTGCTGCAGGTCTGCCTTTCAAGCTAGTCTTACAAATGATTACATGTACGTGCTGATACAGGAAAAAGAAGTCATGCTTGGGTCTGCATTGCATAGCATCCTTTAGTTGTCTTTGGTTACTTCATGTCTCTGAGAAGCTCTCTCCCAAGTCTTACATTAAGATCATTTAAGGCTTCTGGGTGAAACGTGGATCTTCCATGATAAGACTAGCATAATAAACAAATAATGCAAAAAAATTTTTAGGATATTCTTGAAACAAAGACAAAACATGGACAAGATAACTCAATGTTCAAATGATCAATATCCGGTTATGTCTTGAACTTTTATCAGAAAACAAATCGAGGTATTTGTTTTCTGTTTGGTGACTTTACTGCATTATTTCCTTAAATTTTAAACTGCTGCAGTTGTAATGGCTGAAATTTCCTTTCTGTTTCTTGTTTTGCTCTAATAACCATCCAAAACCTGACTGGAGAAGTGGAAATGATCTCTTTGCCCAAGCTTCTGCCCACCTCTAAAGACAGGAAGAGGCACAGTAGGTGGTGATATGGGAAAGGAAGCTCACTCTGCTTAACTTTTTTCCGGCAAAAAGTAAATGAAGGGTTTTATGAAAGTGGAATAAATTAGAGGTTTCTCTATGACTTCTTATTAATGCTGGAATTGAGCAGGAGAGGATCACGTAGCCAAAATATGATTTCTGCTCTGTCTAACCAGAATTTGGACACAAATAATAATGTATCTCCAGGTTTGATTCTCACAAACATCAACAACTCAAAGGCTTGTTCTGGAAGAAAGTTGGTTTTATTTGTTTTGAAAATTTCAACTGCTTTCCAATTAAGTGAGATGATATTTCATGTCTTTTTATTCTCTTTTCTTGTCACATATCTTGAAAAGAGCTTCAGCTCAGAATGTGTGTTAATACAATGGGTTGGAAAAGCTTGTCTTATAAAACTCTCTGGTAGAACAAATTATTTATTGCTGCTTGGACTTTCTGTATAGATGTCTATTTAAAACCAAAAACTGATGTGGAACCAAGCAAGCTGGTACTAAAGGAACAGAAGCATACAGGATTTGTTTTTCCATTTTTAAATTGGTAGACTATGTTGATACCGAAAATAATAAAGGGCCATATTAAACCACAAATATTTTAGAAGTTAGTATAATAAATAGGGAGGAATTGTACTCTTGTGATTATCTTTAGGGGGCAGGAATTGGACCTGAATGGAAAATGTGTTGGTATAAGAAACAGAATAGGAAAACTAGGTTGTTTTCCCTCAGCCTGGCTCCAAGTTGAGCAGAATAAACTAGCTCTGTTGTAAATATGTACAGGATGCAAAACGGTTCATATGCAAAGCTGTGTTTTTCAGAGCATAACTCTGTAAATAGCCTTTTGCATTCTGAAGGAAGTAGCATAGACTTCTGGTTCTGAAAGCAGATTGCACTAGGAGGTCGTTATAAAATGACTGCAGAAGACTTGGAAAGTACCCTTGATTTGGGTAATCTGAATATACTAGATGCCTGAAGTGACAGGTCTCTTGCCTAGCCCTGAAGGTCCTTGATGTAATAACATCAAAGGAGTAGAAGTCATGATGTTGGCAGTAACTTTTGATGTATTAATTTAGTCCTTTAGCAGTATTTTGAGGTTAAGAACTCGTGCTCTAGTCCCCAGTCTGAATTTAGGCATTCTTAAAATTGTTAGCTAGTGCTAAGATTATCAGATGTTCTACATAACAAAATTCCCATATTATGCAGTCAAATCCAAGGCCTCACATGAAAAGGAAATTAAATGTGACTTTTCCTATGTCTTCTTGCAACTAACTCCTCTCCCAGCTCAGGTTACTGGAAAACTGCTGCTAGAACACCTACAAATAAATGGTATTTGTTCAGAGGATCCACTGCACTGTTGCCCCATGGTTGAGCTGCACGTGCTTGAATGATGCCCTGCCTCCATTTGTCATGTTGGGATGCCCTCTGCAAGTGATGTTTGTCTTTCTGGACTTAGAGGGGCTCCTAATCAGCAGTGTATGCAGGTTCTCTTAAATCCTGCAGGCAGTCCCTTAAGCAGACAGTTTTAGTTGTCACTTGTGTCCCAATCTTTTCTATCCCTGTACCAAGCCCGCTAGGCGCAGCAGGGCTGTGAATGTTTCAAAGAACTAAGTGAAACTAATAGCTGATTTGAAATTGCTAGGTTGGAAAAGCACATGGCAAAGCTGCCTTTTAAAAGATTAAATCTGGAATGATGGATGATGGACATTCTTCTTTGGAGAAGAGTATAGATTACCATGAGAAAATGTACACTAAACTGTCAGTACATGTTTTCTCCCTTTCTGTCACCCTTTTCTTTTTCCAACACTAGTGGATCTTTCTCTTCCTTTTTTTTTTATCTGAAGATATGAATACGATTCCAAAACTGTAAGTGTTGATTTTATTGGAACTCAAAAAGTCAGCCATTCTCATGACAATCTTCCCTGTGAACAAAGCTTTGGCTTATTTTGCTCATTTTTATTTATTTTTTTTTTTTTTAAGGAAAATATATCTATGGGTCTCTCTTTTATTCCAGATAAATTTTAAACTGGAAACATTTTCACAATTGCATTTTTGTTTCCAGCCATGAAAAAAATAGCACTTTTCATGAAAAGTAGGCAAATATTTTTATGATACTGCGTAATATAACCATGACTGCTTTGTGCTCATTTTGAGGTAGGGGCTAGAGATTCTAAGAGAATGGTCTTATCTACCAGGCAAATGTTAAAGTTTGAAGATATTCTTTAATATGAACAGTCAAAATAGATAGGTTATTACTTTGAGGTGCCTTTGCATAAAGTGGTGCATGGAGATATTAACAGGAAATGGAAATTTTTTTTAAAAGTTTTTCACAGGAATTAGAAACATTTCCAAGATTACTCCTGTTACCTTTAGGTTAGGTTAAGTACAACATTGTCTACAAGCTGAAGTATGACTCCATATTTGACCAGGAATGCTATGTGCACAGAATTTCCTTAAAAGATCAAGCACATTGCACAATTGCCACCTATTAGTGTAATTCCAGCACAATATTTTTTTTCATATTTTACATAAGATCAAATAGCTAAAAATTGAATTGATAAAAAGTTGGTTGCACAGGCATAATTTTCATAAAATCTTCATAAAAATCACAAATCAACTAGGCAGCATATAATTTTTAGAAGCGAATTTTTAACCCTGTGTTTTATTGCCAAAATATTAGCTTTTCAGATGAATTATTTTTATTTTCTTGCAGAAAGCTACAATACTCTATTATGATCAGATTTTTTTTCTGAGAAGATACTTTCCAAGCATTCTGTTCTTTAATTTATTCTAGTACAACTGAAGCCAAGTTCATACGGCAGATGCACTGTTGGAACTAGTCACATACTCTGCAGTTATGTGTGTAATTTTTTACCAGTGTGAAACAAAACACCTGTGCAGAGCATGGTCACTATTTTTACTTTCTTAATATTGGTTCAGTCACACCAGAAGAAGTTTATCCCTTCTCTCTGCCATTTATTGATGAAGAACAATATGTAATTTGTTTCTTGTAGCTTGCAGTGAGCTAAATGGTGTGACACAGAAAGTACAGATTATTCTGGAAAGCAAACCATGAGCATTCTGCATTATATAGATATAATAGTTGGTGGCTGCAAGTTATCTCTTGAATTTTTTAGGGGTTTTGGGTTTATGGGTTTTTTGTTTGTTTGTTTTTTTCCTTTTCTGTCTTCTATTTCTTTCTTTCACTTTGTCGATGTTGTCCACCCTTTCTCTCTTTGTCTCTACTATCTAGGAAGAGGCTTGCTGAATGTTGCAGAAAACCAAAATTATTGATTTAAGAACAATTGTCAGTGACATCTATACCAGGACACACTTAAAAAGATTTAAACACTGTGTTTGCATAAATATTTTTTTCATAAAAACTTATTTTTAATTAAAATATTAGAAAATGTGTCATCTATTCCTATGAAACTAGAACCATCTTTGAGAAGGTGACAAGGGAGTAGGATGCTGGAATTGGAAGATTTCTCGGTGTCTTGTGGAAAAATTGCACCTAACATGTCTCATTTCACTATTTTTGTGAAGTTCTTCCATAATTAACTCTGTCCATCTGTTTCTTTTATTGTGCTGCAGCTTGTTGCAGAAATTACTGAATTCAAATATAACAAAATCATTAACTCCCAATATTTTGGTGAACATGCAATTGCCCTTTCCTGTAACATCTGTCAGACTGCTGCTATGTTATATTTTCAGAGAAAGAAGACAAATCCCTGGATGGACCTGCCTGACTCCAGCAGACTATATTTAAACTGAAGATGACCCTCTACTCTTTTTGTGCAGTGGAGTTAGGTCATGTACGTGCAGGCTCAGATTTTACTGTTCCCTTCAAAGAATGCTTCTTGACTGGAACTGCTGGCAAGCATACCCACAAGCTCTTTAGCAGATATTTAAAGGCAGAAAGGACTCTAAAGCTGATAAAATTTAGCCTGTTTCTTTCCAATCCTTCCTCCTCTGTCTTTGACAAGAATGAGACTCACACCACCGAACTGGATAGTTGCTATGTCAGACAGCATGAGTTAGAGGTCTCCTCTTATCATTCAAAGTCATCTATTGAAAGCTTACACAGGGATGCTGGCAGCATCTTTTTCTTTCTTCTTTATTGCTGAAAATGACTGAAATGGATCACCATAAAGCCACCTAGTATATTAAGGGACTGACAGTTGGTGAACAGTAGCACCAAGAGCTAATTCTGGAGTTCCATAGCTTTTCTTAAGATATGGTTGTGATGCCCATTAAAACTTCACTATTGAAAGGAGTAGGGCGGGGGATAATTTGCTATGAATATCTGTAACTTACTGTTGCAGTTTGTGAAAAAACAATTTTTAAAAAATTTTATTTGTTTTATGATTTATTATTTTTTTTTAGCAGAGCACTTCCTTAATACCTCAGTCATCTGCAACCCCAGTGCCAAGTGGGATACTTAGTTCTAGAATGTGGGTTCAAAATGTTGAATAAAATAACTTTATTCAGAGACTTCTGCTTGAAGTATGCTTTTCTTAAACATTAGTTTACAACAGCCATACTTTAGTCCACACGTACATTTCTTCCATCAGGATGTGAAGTGAGCAGTAGTTTTGTTTTGGGGCATTTTTCTGCTAGGAGATGTAATTCAGAAGCAGAGTGCTTGGCATCTTTTGAGCACTGACAAAGTACAGATTATTAACCTAGTAAAGTAATGGTTTCCTTGAGTTTTATACATAATCTGAGACTGGCTTTATCAGGCATTTATGTTGTGTCACCACAGTCCTGAGAACCTTAAACCATGAAACATCTGAAGGACTATTATCCTATGGCTGGTGCTAGGATATGTTAGCCTTGGAAATCCAGAGCAGAGGCCAGAGAAACAGAAGGGCACCTCTTGCATTATTCATTCTTGTTCATAGACAAGCTAGGAGCACTGCTGTAATGATTCTTCATCTGTTTTTGTATATGAGGCGTTTGTTGGAGCCAAATGCTGTTAGAGAGTTGAATTGCTTTGGCTAAAGTGAACTTTTGTGCAAAATAACCTATTGAGAAAGAACATCTCTCCACTTCTCTCTTCAAAATAAGTGCCCAAAGCTCACTTCTGTTTTTAGGAAAATCGGTAAGTTTTATCTTGCAGCCTTAATAAACGAATGTTCATCTTTTTAGGAAACTGTTTTCCTTTGTGTTCAAGGGGAAAGAAACTAGCAGTATGTACAAAGAGTGGAGTTATTGTTTGAAGAGAGTCCAAAGCCCTCTAATTCTCATGTTTCAGTTCAGAAAAGTTTACTTCAGTGTTTCCATGGAAGTGATAGTATTCATCCAAGGCTTTCACACAAACAACATCAGACTTACTGAAACCGTAGATGGTGATACTCTCCAAAACTCTTCCTCTCACTGGGCGCAACGCTGCCAGATGCTCAGCAACACTTGAAAGAATCTGGGCTGCTACTGACCTTAGACAGAGTTGGAGATGCACAGTATGTTACAGGGCAGGATCTGCAGTCACCAAAGTTGCAAATTCAACCCATGTTGCTGTACTAAAATGCATCTCAATGAAGCTTCAGCAAAGAGGGGGATGTGTGTGTGAATTGCTCTTCTGAAAGGAGTGTTAGCTGTGGTTTTCTTAAGAAACTTGTCTGTCTGCTTTGATAACTATTGCCACCATGGAAATAAATCTTTAGGATGCCTTTTCTACCAAGAATCACTGATGTTTAAAAATATGCAGCAAATACTGAGAATAAAGCTTCTGTATGCAGGTAAAAATTCATAATATACTCTATGATTGTCTGCCATGGCAGCTTTACAGATCATCTAAACTGAGAAGAATGTTTAACTGCATGCAGATTTCTGATCAAATTGTTAGGAAAAATAATACAATAATACATGTTTGGGTTTTTTTGGTGGGGGGTGTGTGTGTGTTTGGTTTTTTTGTTGGTTTTTTGGTTGTGTTTTTTTTTTAAGAAGACCAGTATGCAGGTGGAACTGAAAACTAGGAAGCCTGAAGTCAGATCCCACTCTTACAGTGATTCTGGCTGTGGCTTTGGCAAGTCACTTCAATTCATGTTTGTAAAATACCTCTGTTTACCTAACTCACAGTAATATTGTGAGGCATGTTTTTTTTCAAATTAGAAAAAGATTAAAATCCTCTCCCTGTTTTGAAAGAAACATCATTGAAACTCCTAGAACAGCTTTTGAACCTGAAGAGAGTGCTGTAATTGCTAATTACTGTTGTATGTTAGTAGTGTTAATGAACATGCTTCTTAAGCCTATTACTGCTGCTCAGAAGAGCTCCAGGCCAGTATAAGAATTTAAGTAGACTACTTATGTGTTTATGCAGCAAAGGTACTTTTGAAATATAACAGCAATGTACTATCGTTTCACTTTATATGCAGCAGCATAGGAAATTTAATCAAAACAGCAAAATGTCAACAGAACATCTTACAAGCTTTGAGGTATTCATGTATTTCAAGCATGAAGAGTTTTCAGCAGCAGTAGTCTCTCACACAAAGATTTATTCCCTCTGAAGACTTTTTCATGGCTCATAAAGAGTGATGGATGAACTTAATTTTTAGTTTAATCTCTTTCTTTTCAGTTCAGTAATTTCTTTGATACTAGCAAAAAATTAGTGAGAATATGGAACCACTCACGAATCATTAGCAATTGTGTACATTACAGACTGTGCATAGACCACAACAGGTTGCCTGACTTTTTGGTGACTGGGAAAAAAGTCTTCCTTTCAAGAATTTTTTTAAAGCAGCATTTTAATGTTTATTGCATATAATTTCTGACTATAATTTTACATTCTTCCAAATAAACCTGTTTCAAAGATAACTTTCAACTTTTTCCAGCTATGCTAATCAGTTTACTGCTCCAGTACCTTGTGCTGATATACAAAAGATTAAAATATGCTGAGAAAATAATTACATGTTTCTACATACAAAGAATAATTTTAAAAAAGTACCAAAGAAATGAAACATACCAGAAAGATAATTGAATTATGTGTGTAAACTTTTTTGTTGGGTTTTTATATTCTAAAAACTGTGTACTATTCCATCTTTGCTTGGCACATTGTGCATTCATTATGTTACCATACTTAAGTTTTTGGAACTGCAGAAAACTTTGCCTTCTCACTCAAGTCATGTTTTTATGTAGCCCAGTGGAAAATACTCTGTAAGCTCAGGGCCATGCTAGATGCTCTACTCAACATTTTCCATTCTGCATCTATGACTGCTTTATATTGGCTGATGAACTAAAATAAACCATTATACTTTTTTAATACATTTGAAAAATGACTTTGACATCAAGATTTGCAATCAGTGGAGTTCAGTGTATTTAGAACTTTCCAGTTCTTCCTTTTGAAGGAATCAGCTATTTTAATTAGTTTTCTTATCACAGTAGAGAAAAACAATGTAGAAAAAGAGAGAACAGATCTATGTGTATGAGAGAATTTTTATTCTTTTGAAGAGCCACACTGAAAAATTGCCCCTCAAAAAGGTAACTTGAATAAAACAAAGCAGGAAGTTACATTTGGGCAAAGATAGTGAAATGGCAGACTCAACTTTGATTGTGGAACGTGTACGCTGCTTCCTTCAGACCATGCTTAAGGACACCATAGTAAAGTCACCCACTGGACCTTCCCAAAAATTGAGTACATCTTTTCTACAGGCCAGGAGCTCACGTGTGTCATTACAGTTTATGCCCCTCTCCAGCTTATGTCCCTAAATGCTTGTCTCTAGGACAATTTTCTGGCAAAGGAGAAAAAAGTATAATATTTTGTGGAGGAAAAAAAAAAACCCAACATGTAGGCACTGGGATTGTCTCATTCGGTCTGGGATATGAGTTATCCTATGGTTTCCCTCAGCAGGAGTATCCATTTGTTGGACAAGATCACTGCTATGTAAAAGTTAGGAGGAATATCAAAATGTTTTCCAAAGATGGTGATGTTGTAGTTACTGGGTTATACCTGCACATTTTAAAGGAACCCATAGGAACAGTTTTTCATTTCCTCTAGGTTTGTGTTACACTTAAGGAAAGATAAAGGAAACTTATAATAGTTAAGTCCAAGAGAACTGAGCTAGAGCTATGCAAATAAAATCCATAGAAACATTATAAATAACATGCATTTGTAACAGCAGAAATATGCAGGGCCTTTAAAGTCTTACAAATGAGATGCAATACAGCTGCTGCCACACCTGTGGTGTTCTAGCATGATGGATTTACTTTTTTACATATGAAATTATTTTTTTTCACAGACTTATTGCCGTTCTGTTTGTTTTTTTCTAAATATGGCTCAAAACATCAATTTTAAAATAGATCTTAAAAAGAGTACTTTTACTTTTCTTTCTTACCTTTCCGTTTTGTTGTTATTACTGGTTTTGTTGGTTTTTTCCCTCTCGAATGCAGTTCTTTGCAGTGAGAATCTACCATGTATGGTAAAATCACAGTCCAGGACCCCACATGAACTGGGAATTAAATGTGACTTTTCCTATGTCTTCTTGCAACTAGCTCCTCTCCCCACTCAGGTAGAACACCTGCTGCTAGAACACCTACAAATAAATGGTATTTGTTCAGAGGATCCACTGCACTGTTGCCCCATGGTTGAGCTGCACGTGCTTGAATGATGCCCTGCCTCCATTTGTCATGTTGGGATGCCCTCTGCAAGTGATGTTTGTCTTTCTGGACTTAGAGGGGCTCCTAATCAGCAGTGTATGCAGGTTCTCTTAAATCCTGCAGGCAGTCCCTTAAGCAGACAGTTTTAGTTGTCACTTGTGTCCCAATCTTTTCTATCCCTGTACCAAGCCCGCTAGGCGCAGCAGGGCTGTGAATGTTTCAAAGAACTAAGTGAAACTAATAGCTGATTTGAAATTGCTAGGTTGGAAAAGCAGAGGGCAAAGCTACATTGTAGCATAATCCCTATGCTGATAGGTGACTATTTGATAAGTCTGAATTTGAGACTTGCAAACTGCAGCCCAGACATCAACTACTTGAGCAGGCTTTTTTCTTCTTCTTTTTGTGCCCAGAAGACAGTGCTCTCTGAAAAGGCACGAGTAAAGCATGAATGATAGGATTACAAACTGTTGATAGTCCAAAAATCACCTAAGTGTTTTGGAATCTTTATACTAATTTCATAGGTGCCTAAGGTATGGCAAGGAGTTAATGTATAATATGTGAAGTATGCTAAATTATTAACCAGTTCAAAATATTAAAAGAGCCTGCTGAATGATTTCTGGTCTTACTGAAAGGAGACAGTGAGTTATGTGCAGGTGGACTTCGGTTAAATCACACTAATATCAACAGGTATTTTTTTGTGTCTATTTTGGAACACAACCAGAATTTTTTGTTCAGCTTTATAGACTTAAAAGGAGTCTGCTACGAAAGATAAACTGTTGTTAATAAGCCAAGTTTCAGTGTCCATATCTGAATTAAAGTTGAGTCTTCTCTTATTTACTATTTTCCCAGGTAAAGCTACTTTTATGCTTTCAGTTTAAGTAGAAATGTAGAGGAAAAAAAAGTATGATTCGTCATATTCTGTGCAGCTGGTACACAAGGAGAATACAGACAGCATTTATCAATCATTGCTGTACCAAACTATCATTATATTTAACACAGAGATAACCAGAATACCCCATGCAACCATTACGTTTAACACAGAAAAATAAAAATAGTCTCAAGTACTTCACAGGTAAAATAAAATTTTATTTTATTTTCTCCCTCTCTCATTCTGCTGTCTTATTTCTGATTTATCTCACTTATTTTAAAAAGCACAGGCAAGAGAGAGGCAGTTTGGACAAATGTGTAGAATCTAATCTGTCATGTGTGAAAATGTTGGATGACATTTGTCTCATTGAGTTATATAATTTGTTTTGCTGAATCCAGAGGGCTAAACTGTGATCCTCCTGACAGTCAGAACACCCCTTGACTCTAGCAGGATTCCGATTTGCCTCAGAGTGTCCTTACACATCCCTCAAATTATGTACCATTCAGGAATCAGCTATTTTGCCTGTTTGGAGCTCTTATTTAGCTGAGTCATGTTAAGAGCTTCAAATAATGTGCATTCCTAGACACAACCATGCACAGCTGCAGGTACTGAAAGTAAAAATTAATTGTTCTTACTACTGAATTATTGAATTATTCTTCTAACTATTAAACTATTTATTGAATTATTCCAACAACTGAATTCTAATTGTTGAATTATTCAAACTATTCTAACTATAACTATTCTAGTTATTCTAATAAAATCAAATGCACGAAATCAGAGGTCTGTCCTAGGTATAATGTAACGTTATTTTTACTAATGTCTTAGATTATAGCTCAAAATGAACATAATAAATTGGAGAAATGGCTTGAAATTAAGATTAAATTCTGAAAAAACAGCTGCAAAATTCTGCACTTGGGAGACCAAATAGATAGTGATAATCTGCTAGACACCAATTTAGAGATTACACTAGATCACAGTGGGAGTAGATTGCCCTAGATTACTCACCAAAGTACGAGCGGAGGTTGTGTTATAATTGCAAAGGAAGGTAGGTAGCATTCTGGTATGTAGTCACAGAAGTTCCAGGAGAAAAGTAATTTTTCCTCTTATGCAGACTTTGTTTGCACAATGGTATTCACTTCTGAACACCTTACTATAAGAAAGGTATAAACATGTAAAAAGATTTTAGATTATAATAGGAATTATGAGAACTTTAGGAGACCTGATCTTTGAAGAAAGATTGAAAGAAAATAATATATCCTTGGTACGAAAAATGATGACACATTTGTGCTGCTTGTGCAAAGCTCTCTGAGCTTTGAAGGAGCTGGAAAGAAGTTGGAGGATTATGCTAGGTATCTTTGCATGTGTGAGGTGATAGCAGGAGATGGGCTGTATCATTGTTCCTTTCAACCCTTTAGGTTGAATTTCTAGTTGGGTATTGCCTGGAACCAACTTGTGGTGCCTCTTTCTTAACACACACAGCAATACATAGAAGTTGAATTGTCTTCTGTCTGAGCCTCATCAAAGTGCAAAGCCTCATTGCCGCCCAAGTCTTTTATATCTGGCAGTACTCTGCCAGGGAAGATGGCTGTACATATCCTCTTCTACTCTCTGCATTTTTTAAATTGTCTGGGCATACTACTCCTCTGTCAAAGCAGGTAGGAGGAACTTTTGCCTTGTTGCTTTATCCTTCTATGAATGTATGTGTGTGGGTTAAGGATATCAATGAAAAAAGCCTCTTCATAACATGTCATGAAAATGATCACTTGAGATAATTTAACTGACTCAGATCTAAACATCTGTGAAATATTGCTACTGAATCTTTAAATCATTTTCCCATCTTTTCATAGGATTTATTAGTCAGGAGACAGTCTAATGATCATTGAACATTTCGTGTTTTTTTTTTTTGATTTTATGATCTGATATACACTGTAAAAAGAGGTAACACTTTGACTGTAGTATTCAAGGACAACAAGGAATGGTTCAGGTTGCATTTCCCAGAGTAGATACACTGTTGAACCAGATATTGTTCATTATTTGCAAAAATTTTACTTTCACTTAAGACAGATGCTGCTGATTTTGTCAGATGTGTGGATCAAAGAGAGCCAGCATAAGCTTTTTGAATTTGTGTGCATTTGAGCGCTTTATTATCATCAAGGATTCACTCAGCATGCACACTGGGAGGGAAGTATTTCTCACAGAGCCTTCTGCTAGAGTATTTTGGCTTGGCCCGACACTGAGCTAGCAATGTGGGGAATTTTTTCCTCTCCCCGCATCCCCTTTTCCTGTTTGCCCTTAATCTACGTTGAACTTCTACTTAGGTAAGGAGCTGGAACTAACTTTCCATCCTTCCTTCTCAGAACGCATGACAATGGTCTGGAGAGTGCAAATTCACTTTTCATCGTGATGAATGCTGTAATTAGCAAAAAATCTCTGCAATTTGAAAAGGCGAGAAAAGGTCTCATTCAGCAAACAGATTATTGTTCATGACAAAAGGAAACAAAACAGAGAACTAAAACTAAAATCAATGGTATCTTAGGAAGCAGGATATTTTCCAAGCCCTTAGCCTTTGATAATTGCACTGACGTTATGATTTTTCCATTATAAGGGGTCACTAAAAAGGCTGATGTAAGAGAACTAATAGAGGGTAAAGAAGTAGAAACCCTTTAGCAATTGCTTTATATGGATTTATGTAACAAATCTCATTTCAGATTAAGTAATTGTTTCTCAGTTCATAGTTTTCAGCTACACCAGTAGATAAGGATTTTTCTTCCAGCTTCATTAAAACCATATGTCTGCCAAATGAACAATTACAATGCTAGTTAGCTGACAATATCTTGCATTTAGAGTGACATGCCTTTTACAAGGTCTTGGGTATGAGATACGTATTTTGTAATATAACAGGCTACCACTAGTGATTGGCCCTTTTCATGTTTCAGTTTATCCTTTGTATCTGCCACCAAAGTAGAGAGTCTGAGGAAATAAAAGCAAAATATATTTACATATATAGCCTAGGTTAACTCTAAGCTGAATAAAAAAGGACATTTGCTCTTATGTGAGGTGGCATATAGAAACAACTGCATAGGTTGATAATATTGATAGTACTGCACTTACTGCTTTTGTCACAACTTTGACACTCTCCCTACAGATCCCACACTGAAAACGATCATGGGACTTCTTCCTAATACAGTGAAAGGAAAAATCCCTCAATAAATTTATGCTGTTAATGAAAGTACATAACAATTAGATAATTTTAAATGGAGCTGACTAGTTAGTGCTCACAAAATGCTTTAGCAGAACTTTCTACCTAGTAACTATTACCTGATGGGTGAAAGCTAACATTTGGGTATGTTACCCCAAACATTCTTCATTTCATCTTCAGCTTGCATGTTTGAAAAATCTGCTAGCTAATCTGAAAAATGAACACCTAATTTAGTATCACTGCAAGAATGGTCTTGGTTCAGTGGTAAGAAAATAATACATTCCTATGTATTTTAAAAGGACATTATTTGGTATCTCAAGTATAAGTTGAAAAAAGTCATTATTCAAGACAGTATGTAAGTTCTAAATGCTTTTTGTAAATTACAACAACTTTTAGATGCATTCACACTTTGAATCTCTCTTCTTTTTTTCAGGTTTATTTTTCAAGCTGGTATTACTGTGTTTTGGTCAGTATGTATGTGTACAAAAATACTGACAACTGTAGTGAAGAAGGGAAGATATTTCTGTTTATAGGCACTTAAGATTATTCATTTTCTCTCTCCATCTTTTTACTATGCTGGTTTCTGATCTGCACGTGATCAGAACAGCACTGCCTTATAAAAATGTATGATACAAAAGGTGTGTCTGGTAAATAGGAGCTAACTATACACACAATTAAGATATGTAACTTATGAATTTATTTTTGGGTAAGCAGTCTTTTTTTCCCCATCCCCAATAATAGGTTTATACAAGTCAGTTTAGCTAACTAGAGTAGGTAGTTAGGCATAGGCAGACTTTAAGTAAATGAAGAGTAAAATGACAATTCATTATGTAGTTTTGGGTTATTAGATTCAAGCTCAGTAGCTTTTATAGATTTATGGATGTTGCTGTAGATTTACAACCTAGAAAAGATAACAAGGTCCATAAATTTGATGTTCTATTGAGGCTTAAAGGAGTCAGCTGTGAGTTAGATACCGAATTTCTACTTATCATTCTGGGTTATTTCATGAAATGAAGTGCTACTTGTACAAAAGATATCTGAAATGGATAAAGTACATTGCGTACCTCATGCATCCAGTGTTGACACATATCTATCTATATATTTTTTTTTATATATAGTGTTTGTACAGAATCTGACACAGAACAGGACCCAAATTGACTGCCCTGATGATAGTAATCATAACTTCTACTATGTTACTACTGGCTTTTTCTTTGAGAAGATTCTCAGTTTTGATATATGTTTGTATAGGAATTTATTTTTTTATTTATGGAGGGTGGAGAACTGTCCAGTGATATTGCTTCCATGTCTTCCCAAAATGCTAAATATCTTTATTGTTTTTAATGAAATCAGGAAAGAAGGTCATATAATAACACTAAATCCCATGATAGCAGTTGCTATTGTTCATTAATTAATGATTTCCTAGGTTGACAGGTTTTCAGAAGGCTGTTCCTAATCTCATTTCTGTCTGTCATCCTTTGTGACTTGTGTTGACAGTTCCTTTTAAAGAATAAACCAGATTCTTTTTGAAATATGTTCTTTTATACTGAATTCCTCTGCCAGAGGCCTGTCACTCTCTCACTGAGGTAGTTGTTGACATTTACCAAAGTACAACAATGTTTAATTTAATATTTTTGTGCTTTAATGTCATATTCCTAAGACAACGGTTTATCATTTCTCTCTCTTGATATAGCTAATGACAGCTAACTTCAGAAACTCTTTTCATTCTTTAGCATTTGGACTTAATTAGTGTTACTTTATTTTAGTGCCTGATTTCTAGACTTTTATTTGTGAAGTATTATACTGTGAGCACACCTGTTGAAATTAGTAAGACTAGGTACACTGTAAGAGAAGATACCTAACATATGAGGGAGAGCTGCA
This sequence comes from Cariama cristata, assembly GCF_000690535.1. Lineage (NCBI taxonomy): Eukaryota > Metazoa > Chordata > Aves > Cariamiformes > Cariamidae > Cariama > Cariama cristata. The sequence continues at coordinate 31,459 of NW_009614573.1, read as the reverse complement.
GAGTTGGGCGTTTAGGTTACAAGAATAGTAACACAGTATAGGATCAGTGTGTATTTATTAGTGCTATAACAGCAAGCACATCTATGTGTATACATGCACATATGTATGCTTGTATATACATATGTTTATATGTGCTTGTACATGTGTGTATGCAGACACACATTTTGAGACTTAAAGCAAGTTTGTATGTTTGCTTTTTTAGTTATAGCTCCAGAAGTTATGAAAAATAAGCTAGCACAAGTCTCAATAAAAAAATAATTTGTACAGTTTCTCCCATCTTGAACTTTCTTTATTGAGAAGCTGATTGAACTGAGAGGCCAACAACATTAGCTTCTAAGATCTGTAGCTGTGCAACAGGCTCTCCTTGAGAAAGCAATGATGCAAGATACATGGCCTTGCAGTTATGGAACGACATTTCAAAATGAGGTTGGTCTGTGTTACAGCATCCATTTGGCCAGCCACGTTTTTGATAAGTGCCATGTTGTGTTTGTTAAAACCCTGCAGAAAAGGGAGTAGCTGTTCCTGTCTGAGAAAACTGGGTGTGGGACAAGGTCTGACCAGTGTTGGAGAATGATGATGATAATGAAGGCCAAACATGGAAATGGCAGGATTTGATCACTGAAGTCTGTAACTCTACTCCACTGCAAAGGGATCGGGATTATACCTAAATGTCAGCCCTTCCGGTGAATGAACCCAGCTCTGGAATGGTGGAGTTTGGAAGTGGTGAAGGATGCTCTTGAGAAGGGAATTTAGTTCAGGATGGGTTGCAAAGTGCTTGTGAGGTTTGTTTTGTTCACAAACTTCAAATGGAAAGGGAATGGAGTGAAAGAATGAAAAGTGAAAATATCTATTAAAGGTCCTCTCTAACTTGCAGGAAAGTAGATGGAGACACCCAGAGATACCTTTGACTTCTTTCTGGCTTTCGTTCTCCTTTTTTCATCCTGTAGAGAATGTAAAGAAAACCTTAGGAATGAATTTATACATCAGCTGAATAAATTAGAATCAGCTGGTAGCAAAAAGAGAGGATTTGAAAAACTAACAGAAATGCAAAGAGAGGTACTGACAAAAGCGTACGTTTAAAAATAACAGATCATGTGCAACTACTAGATAAAATGAGGAAGGAGCTGTCATTAAGATCCTCAAAACTCAAATGCCTGGAAAGGAGAGTAAACACAACCACAGTGAATGAAGACAAGAAACTTTGTAGGAAGGAAAGACTAAAAGTGGGGAAAAGGGAGGGACAGTTATGGATGAAAAACTAATGAATACAGGTGATTTAGAGACACAGTCACTATGATGGTAGTTTCCAAACAGGAATCCATAACATGTTATCAAGAAACAATGAAAAAGAAAGGAAAAACCAAGCTTGGTAGTATGCGTGAAAGATGTAATGGAACTGCCTCTAAGTGTTTAATTCTCTCTGCCCCCACCAAGATTAGTGATACTAGTAATGAACTAATTAAAGTAGTAATATCTTGCTTTTTGAAAGTAATAAAAAGCTCAAGAAACTGGTGGAAATTTAAACAACTTCTACTGAAACAAGGCAATAAATACTGAAAATCCTAAGAGAGCTCCCAGTTGGTAGGGAGCTTTGTTTCTTTGTGGTGATCATTCAAGGATCCTGACTATAACAGCTTCTAGTGTAAGCAGAGTAGAAACACCTGCTCTAATGTCATATTCCCAAGACAACAGTTAGTCGTTTCTCTCTCCTGATATAGCTAAGCCTTAGAATATCTTTATAGTGTAACCAGTTCCCCATTTCTATACCTGGGATAGTTGCTGGACCTAGAGTCTTATGATATTAGAGACTTCCGTAAAGTGAGTGAATTAATGGCCCTGGTGAGCGATCTAGATATTTACATCTCTGTACCTAAAACTGCATAAACATACCATGATTACAGGGTAGCCTTATCTCCTCAAATCCATTTATGCGTTGCAAATGTTCCTTCATTGTCCATTTTCTGATGAATATAGCTCTTCTAGTATATGTATGTGAGGTGTATATATACCATATATATTTGTTTCATGAATTGGTGTTAGTCAGATCAGTACTAAAGGTTGGGAGGAGTAAAATGATCAGACCACCACCATTTAGATACCATTTAGCAATTAAAACTGGAGCCAGTAGTAAAGAAAACAGCAGTAAAATAGGACGAGGTAGAAAGTGTTTTCTTAGCATAAACCTGTGGGGCTATTTTTTAAGAAATAGCTGTGTCTGACTCTTTTAAAAAGGGAAAAAAAAAATTAACTATTTAGCAATCTGTAGCTGGACTCTTTAATTAGACTTTACAATTAAAAATGCAATGTGTCAAGATCCTCCACCCATAAGAACCTTTTTAAGCTTTTTACTTTGGATTAAAGGAATTAACTTGGTTACCTTGAGAGATCAAATTATTCTAGGTGCTTCTGGGAGGGAAGGATGATTTAAGATTTACAGAGACAGCACAGTAGGGAATCACATTCTGACTCAATGAGCCACCACAAGCTAATCAGTACTTTTCACTCTGTATTGTTTTCTCTTGCCTTTGCAAATCTCATGCTGTTCTTGAAATGCTAGGGAATTGAAAGAACCGATTGACTGTTAGTACTTGGAAAAAAAGATAGTATTTCACAGTGAAAGAAATGTATGTGTCCTTTTTTTAAAACTTTTTGTTAATTTAGCTGTTTGGACCCCCAGAAAAGAAAAATGCTCCTTGTGGAAATAAATGTCTTCCTGTTCCCTGCAGAGAAAATGATTAAGAAGAAATTTACTCATAAAATAATAAAATACACTTTAAAAAATTGCCATGAGCAAAAAGTGCTATTAATTTTGACTAGCTTCTGGCACAAAGCCGAAATAAAGCCTTCTTAATGCTTAAGAACGGCTTAAGACCTGAGATTTTGCTTCTAATTTCAAAGGCTCAGAAAATACGCTAAGAGCAGTTACAGCTCTGGATATGTATTCTGGATACATCCAGCTGTTTGGAGGTGCCTACTGTTAGGAGTTTTGGCTCCTTCTTTCCTGCATTCCTCCTAGCTTTCCACATTAGTCTTCCTCCCCTGCCCTGAGTTTATGCTGATGCAAGAGAGAGAGAGAGGTATCATACTACTTTTACACATACCTGGAATAATAAAAAAAAAAAAAAGGAGGGTGGGAAAATTCAAAGCAGCCTATTTCTTGTGGCATCTAGTCACTGCTTGTAAATTTGGTAAGAGCTGTGAAGTACCTGACCGCGTATCTGAACTCCAATCTGTAATCAAGTAAATCATTATCTGAAGAATTTAAGTGTTTTATTTAAGTTGAGGGGAGGGAGAGAAGAATTAGTTTCAGATATACCCATGTATTTTCTGGAAAAATATGCATATACAATGCAAATGGTTCATAATGTGTGTTTTTCTTATTTGTAATTCAGTAGGAGTGTGTGCAATAGCAGAACAGCAAGACTGGAACTATGGTGGTGTTTTCAGGAGACAGACTGGCTGAACAAATATAAAATAGCTTTCAGACAGTTCAACAAGTTTATGTACAGTCTTTAGTTGTGTGCTATTAGTAAAATGGTTGACTTTTTTTGGTGTGCTTTTTGTTTTTGTTGGTGGTGTGGGGTTGGTTTGTTTGTTTGGTGCTTCCCCCCCCCCCCTTCACCTGACCCTGACTGCATAGCACTGACTTTGGGATGCACCAAAGAGATTGAACAAAGTGAGTCATTATGTTAATCCCTCCAGGGTAGGACTACAAGCAGCTCCATTCCTGATACCTAACTGAGGCAAGAGTAAATAAATCAAAACAATCAAACAAATGTTTGATTCCAGGCCATCTGCCCAGGGAGCTATCTACTAGTGGTAGAAGGTCTTGTGGTTTATATAAAGGAAATCGGGTATGCCTGAGTCTTGACTAATCAAAGAATATAAGAATAAATCACTACCTGAAACTCAGGAGGTAGTGGTGGCTAAGGCATATCTTTAATATCAAGCAAAATTTTGAGGGGCTTGACATAGAATTGTATAGCCTGTTTTTAAGATGATAAGATGCAGTAAGCTTTCATTAAAATTTGCACCTTAATATATAACTTTTTCAGTCATTTCTAGGTTGGTAACTGTTGTTACAGTAACTGTAATCCATGTAACTGTTTCAGCAGACTGTAAGCTTAAATTCCTAAGGAATAAAGAGGGACGTGTCAAAACCAAAACCAAACACACAGCCCCTCCATCACCCCCAAAAAATCATGTGAGATTTCTGACATCATAATTTTATTTTTGTTTGATTTAGGTATCAACACTTTGATTTGGAAATTCATCTGGTAATGGATTCATAGAACTTTTTCTGATTCTTTTGTAGTTGTTGCCAATTGTTGTTCAATTTTTTCAGTGTTTGTGAAAAGGATGTTAATGCACAATACATGGAAGAATTAGGAAACCTGGGGCCTCAACTCTGATCCCAGTGGAGCAGGATCACAGCACAAATGGTCTCTTAAAGACTTAAAAAACTAAGGTTCCACACTGGATTCAGTGCTTTAGATTTCTTGGTGGTGGTGTGTGTGAGGTTGGTTTTGTGGGTTTGTTTTGTTTTGTCAGTGCAGAGGGAGAGTTTTGCTATAAATCTGCAACCTGGAACAACTGCTGATAGGAGTGATGCAACTGATTTCCCCACCTGCTTTGCTGCAGGTGCACTCCCAGTGATCTGAATGCAGCTGCACCACCAATTAGAGGAGACCTAAGTGCCACAACCCAGCGACAGCTTGGGGCCAGCACTCGAGTTCACATTTTTAATGGCACATCTGTCACTATCTCCTTAGAGCTGCTTTCATACTACTAAATTGGTAGGAAGGATGCTAAGATTTGTCATCACTGTTGCTGAATAGAATGAAAACTTGCAATTTTGTGAGGAGATAGAAACTATATCTCTGTGTGTATGTGTATATATATATATACTTTATAAAATTGTGCTAGGCTTTGGTCTTTTTTCTCCTTTGAAAATCTGCACTGCTTTCACTGATGTCACTCTTCTTTCTATAGTTTTCCTGAGATAACAACTTGAACCTCCAAAGGCTTGTTTTTCACTTAGGACCATACTGACTGTTGACAGGAATTTAATCAGGAAAATAACTTTTCTGAAACAGAGGGACTTTAATCTGCTACTACCTCTTCTGAGATGCAGAAGATAACTATTGATTTATGTAGTATATATCAAGGTATACAGACCACATGGAGATGTGTTCTCTTCCTAAAGAGCTTGAAGTCCAAAGAGTTTGTTATGCTGTTGAAAACCAGACATACATAGTTTTAGCTGCTATTCAGCAAATAAACTTTACAGGGTATCATTTAAAGAAAGAAGGCTGCAGGAATTAAAAAGTGGGTATCTGAGCAACATTCAAGATATGCTGTAGGTTAGGGGTTTGGGTTGGTTGGTTGGTTTTGTGTGTTGTTTTTGGTTTTGTGTTTTTGTTTTTGTTTTTGTTTTTTTTTCCCCCAGTCATTAGAAAGCCCAAAATGTCAGAAAACTTTTGTCTGGCTATGTATCTGCTTGTTATCATCAAAGTGTGTATTAATCTTCCTGTTGATAAAAATAAACATACTTTTTGTAGTCTACTTCTGCAAGACAGGTTATTATGGGACTTCTGGCTATGTCAGTGAGGGAAAAGCGCAAATGCCATGACTTCATGTCATGCTTTGTGTTTGCAAAAGAAGATGACAGCTTCAATCACTTAAAAAAAAAAAATCATTATTTTATTCATATTTTCTTTCCCAGAAAATGTAGTTAACTGTTTACTAGAAACAAAGAAGTCTATCTAGTGATATGCCCACCTTAGTGAGCAGTCAAAACTTTTTTTCTTTAGGAAATCGGGCACAGTTTGTTTTTATTCAGCTCTTTGCAACTAAAATGCAGTGTGTCAGTATTTTAAGTACAGTCACAGTGTAGCTATTGCCAATTGCTAATCCAAGATGAATATCACAGACTCCATGCTGTATCTGTGCTATAGGTGCCAGAACTCCTCTGAGTGGAGGGATTTGTACATATTTCTCCTATGAATCTAAGATGTTTGAAGTCCCAGGCTCAATTTGGCTCCTTTGTTCTTGACTCTTCTGCTTCCTCCTTCCCTAACACCAGGCACTGCATGTGGGGTGGGAAATGGAGGTTGCGGTCCATTCATAACACTTTGTCTTTGCTTCTCCTTTCTCACACGTTTCCGCCCCTCCAGTGTGGGTCTTTCCCATGGGCTGCAATTCTTCAGGAACTGCTCCTGCATGGGTCCCCCAAAGGCTGAAGTTCCTGCCAGCAAACCTGCTCCAGCCTGGGCTCCTTTCCTTCCATGGGATCCTGCCAGGAGCTTCCTCCAGCATGGGCTTCCCATAGGGTCCTGGCCTCTTTCGGGCATCCCCCTGCTCCGGCGTGGGGTCCTACCTGGGCTGCAGGTGGGGATCTGCTCCAGCTTGGGCTTCCGTGGGCTGCCGGGGGACAGCCAGCCTCACCGTGGGCTGCAGCACGGCTGGCGGGGAATCTCTGCTCCAGGCCTGCAGCACCTCCTCCTCCTGCTGCACTCACCTGGGGGCTGCAGGGCTGATCCTACCACAGATTCTCATCCCTCTCTTCCAACTACTGTGCAGCATTTTTTACTCCTTCTTAAATATGTTATCACAGAGGCACTACCAACATTACTGATGGGCTTAGCTTTGGCCAGCTGTCCATTTTGGACCCAGCTGGAACTAGCTCTGTCCAAGATGGGAGCAGCTTCTGGTGTCTTCTCACAGAAGCCACCGCTGCAGTCCCCACTACCAAAGCCTTTTCACGTAAACTCAATACACCAAGTTTCTTTGAAAACAGTGCTAGTTATATTTCTATAGACAGAATTTGTCCCTTCCCATCAGCATCAAACTGTTATGCTTTGTCATTACTATGACAGGATAGGGTGGGTTTAGGTCTCTGCAGAGTTGTAAGAAGACAGGTTGTTGCCAGAAACAGTTTCTTCCTTTGAGTAGGACAAAATTTCAAATCGTGCATAAAAAGCAAGGGAATAACAAGCAGATAACAAAGTGGATAGACAGATTTTAAGGAAACAGTTTTCCTTGTCTTTTTCAGATGGAGATAAAGAGCTTTCTGTTGAAAAGAAATTTCTTGTAGAATGAAAGACCCTCAAAATTAATGCTGTGGTTGTGTGCTGCCTTCCCCTTCATTTGTTTTCTTGGATTCCAGAGGCAGGCTGTTTCTTATTGGCAAGACATTTTCCGTGCCGTTGAATTGTTGATAAGGAAGAATGAGATTGCTTATGCATTAGAGTGGCCAAGAGTGTGTTTTGCACTGTTTTGTTGAGGCTTTGCTGATAGCAATGACATATAATTACTTAGACATAGTTGCTATCTTGAGTGGGACACTCACTGACTGCTTCCTTCCTGCTGCAATTCTTCTTTGTGAAGAAGAGGTCCATGTTCTGCTATCCATTCTCTTGAGCCTGCAAAAACAAAACACTGAAATTTACTGGATTTACTCCTTTGAATAACATTTATTTTCAAACTGTCATTCATACTAGAAGAAAATGCATTGAATCAATTTTTTCTCACTGGGAAGCTTAGATTTTCATTTCTAGAGTTTAAATAAATGATGTTACAGCTTTTAGGCCTGTACATGTCTGCAAGCTATGATGTCAAGAGAATTGCAAATGCCAGAGAAGATTTTGATGCTCTTTCTCCATGAGCTTTTCAATCATAGTACTGCTTAAATACAGTCCTTGAAATTTAGCTTGACTGAACCCAAACTGATTCTTAAGACAACTTGATTTGCAGTCCACTTGAGAAGCAGGTATGAAAAAAAAAAAAATATCACATTTAAGCAAAGGATCTTTTAGTTCAATCATAACGGGCAATGATTTTATTGATAGTTTGGTAGCAGCAGTACACATAATGGCACAATATTTGGGAATGTGAACCATTTAAGTAATTGATCTGCAAAGTCACACTTTCTTTATAAGCTGAAATTTAATTTTATTTAAATATCAGGGGTAGGATTGTATTGTTTTGATTTTAACAGGAGCCTTCTCTAGAAGGTTTCTTCTTACCTGAGATTGTTTGCTAGACTTTTTAGAAACTGATCTGGAAGGAATCAGCTTTGCACTGTACTAATCAACCATTATTAAATGTGATTCAGAAAAACACTGTGAATGATCTTGAAGAAATTGTAGCTGAGTGACAAGATTGACACAACTGCTTGAAAACTTCATGGCAAAGTATATTCACTAGTTGTCATTATCAGCTCTTGAAAAAGTCTGATAACAAACAGAATGATAAGAGTTAGAATAAGAAAGATGAAGGAACAGGTAATCCTTTTTTCTGTAAGTTCATGGCAGATGTGTCAACGTTTCTCAGTTTGTATATTCTGAATAGCCACTATTCATGAAAAACATAAATTGATTCAATGCCTCTTTCCAAAGTAAAAAAAAAAAAAAAAAAGAGTGAAATTGTTCACACAAACCATTGAGTTGAGTGAGGAAATAAATTGTGTCTGTGTATCTGGTTTCATCACTGACATACTCAGGAATGAGCTGAAAAGTTATTTCTGTAATGGAAAATGGTAGGGTTTTCATATATTGTTTTTACCTAATCTGATATGCATATGTATGCACTTATAGTATGTAATATGTAGAAATATTATGGTAATTAACCCAGCAAATAAGTATGAGAAAAAAAATTGCCCACTAAAAGACTTTTAGTGGCCAAGTGGAGGTTACATGAGCAGAAATAGGAACTGGGAAGGAGTGGAAGATGGAGCAAACATAGGGATAGTTGCATAACTCACTTCTGTAAATCCTGTGACATTTTATGTTAACTGAGGATCTTGAAATACTTTTATAATCCCATTTTTTTCCCTTTCTATTCAAATGCATATTATTTCCATCTCTGTAAATTTATTTCCAAAGAGTTCTTTCCTTTACAGTTTTTCACTTGTTTTTCTGTTTGTCCTCTTTGCAGTGTATCTTAATTTCATCCTCCCTCTGTATTTTGCTGATCTGAGACACAGAGCGCCTGAATAAAACTGTGCTGCTAGACCACAACTCCATGTGCTAACTGCCAAGCTCATACTTCTTCAAGGTTTCAAGTCCACCTTGCTCAAAGCAGAAACCTTTTTTTACAGCTGTTTATCCACATCAAAGAGAGCAGGGCAGGGAATGAAGCCAGGGGAATAGTAACTGGCATATTTATTCTAATCTTAAAAAGTGACTCCAGTTTCTCCTTGATTTACTCTCACCTTGCTAAAGAAATTGTGAAACTGCAAAAGACCGTAAGTTTCTAACTCAGGAGTGAGTTCTACTCAACATTATTTCAGAGCAGAAATTTGCTTTGAAGGTACTGCTTCTGATCTGACAAGCATTAGTGGTCTAAACAAGGTGGTTGAAATACATGAAACGGCCAGAGTGCTAGTATGTCTATGCACATGGAAAGCCAGGATACAAGCACCACCTCACTAGTTTATCAGTTCTGCGCTTGGTCTTTCTGCTCATGTGAATTTTAATGCTGCTTCCTGACTCAGAGCTAACCAGAGCAAGTGTTAAAATCCCACAGATGAGAATGCAAATGGCAAGAGAAGGCAGCAGCTTCAACTGATCCTGTTACAAACCTGGTCACCTTGTGTGCAAGAGCTGTTGTTCTGAGGAACTTGAGTTGGATCTCTTTGCTATTCTGGACAGATTGAGGGAGTCCAGGGCTTTCTGTGGGTGACACTTCTGATAAATTTGTTACAGCATTTGTCATCAGTTTGAAAAGATTAGTATCTCCTAAGTATTGGATGGTTCTTTCTGATGCAAGTCCTTTGTTGTGGATATAGTATAACCTACCCTGCCCCGTTACTCCTCTCAGGTTTTGGCCCCAGGGAAGAGCCACCACCATCCCTTTTTCTTCGTATTTCTAGGCGTAGTGGATCATGATTGTCTGATGGCAAGGGCTTTATACCCGAGGCAGTCCCCTGCTTTATAGGGTTATCATGGATGCTTTATGTGTCCTTCGTCTCCCTTCCTCTCCCTTTTAACTGAGATAGAGGATAAGTAGGTTGGTAAAAATTCACTAAATCATGTTTTTATCTTGACCTTGTATTGAACTCTGTAAGTTCTGTATAGTTTTTGGCAGAAAATTACGTGGAGCTTGACACTTTTTTAAGCCAAGTTTTCACTGAATTATTTGGGATCCCTTCAGACCTGAAACTCAGAGGTTTAAACTACAGCAATTGTTAAGTTTGAGAAGCATTGAATCTCTGCACGGTCACTGTGTTTTATGTGGCTCCAAGTTTTTTATATCACCAAAGAAAGGGTTGGCCAAATTTACAGCAAATGCAGGCCAGTACAGTTCTGTAGACAAGAATCTTATACTGATTTATTCTAACTTAATAATAGGACCCAATCTTGCTTATGGGGTATCAATGGACATAAAAAACTTTATGAAAACATTGTTCAAGCTATTAGAATACTAGAGTTTAGTTCTGATATGGGTATAAACAGAGGCTCTCCACTGAGATCTTTTGCAAGATGTTCTACAGAAAACAGTGTATGACAATGGAGGGGGAAAAAGTAAATCTAGAAATATGAGGAAAAAAATACTGTAAGAATGAAATCTGTTGCCTACAATGGAATTTATCCCAGTGCAGACATTCAGTGCTCAAGTAGTATTTAAACTCCAATTTGAGGTCTCACAAGGAAACTAAGAATGCCTCTTGCTGAATCACTGCGTTGCTGTTAATTCCTTCCATGAGAGATGAGAAGTGTTGTAGGTTATTAATCATCTTAATCACATTAATGATATTAATAAATATACAAACCTGAACAATTTAAAAAGGAATAATTCAAAATTGGTTTTAAAAAAATCAAATAAAACATCATTTATAAAAAGAGGATAAACTCAGAAGACATCTGGATTTTTTTAAAAAATAGATTATTATGCTTTGTGGTCTGGTCTTGAAGTATAAATTGGAATTCTGCTAGCAGCAGTGTTGTAGGTGCATGAAGGTTTTCCTTGAAGGAAAATCAATATTGGAGACTTTAATTAGTAGATGCTTGAAATGAGGTAAGTTGCTTATTTGTAAAACAGGGCATGGTCATGCTATTCGAAGTGCACGCTATAGTATTGCCCTTTGTGTCCGCATGGACTGGTGATTTGAGAAATGAACGTTTGCCTTCTATCTCTGCAGTGGGTGGCAGAAGAGAACATACACCACTGCTCTGTTCACTGTGCAAAGCAGATGCCTTTTTCTTTCCATTTAAATGACTGTTGTTATTTTCAGCTTGAATAAAATAATACATCTTTCCAGTTTACTTTTATATATAATCAAAAGGATTTGGAGTAAGTCTGATATTAACCAGAAATATTGGAGGCAGACAGGACATCTTCCTCCTTAAAAATCTTGCAACTTAGAAAATAAACCCTATGTTCACATGCAGGCATCTGGAAAGAAGGATTTGGACTATTTTCTGCCACATATGCCCAATCTACCAATCCAATAAAGACATTTGTGTTAGGAGTATTTTATTTCAATATATTTTCTGAAGACATAATGAATATTTTTCTGAATTGATGAACAAGCATACATGTTGATTTGCCTTAAATTGTATAAGAGAAAAAAATGTTCACATTTCAGTTCCTAAAACTTCAATAGCAATTTAGCTAATCTTTAATAATTCTTCATTCTTTAAAAAATACAAAATACTTAAAATATTAAAACCAGACCTTAAAAGCAACTCTTTATTAAAAAATGGATATTAATCCTTTACCTTACCTGTTGAAGGTGTAGTCTTTCTCCTTTGTAGAGTCTGAGAACTCCTTAGAGTGCTGTGTGGTTTCTTCAGTAAATATGAATGAAAGCATACAATTTCATGTGGATTTTCTTTCTGCATTCTTTGCTTTAAGTCTCAGTTTAAATTCAAGCTATAAAGTGTAAAAGGTTAAGGTAGAAGATTAATTCTGGTAATTCATTTAATTTAAAGTAGAGTCTTTACCTGTTGTTATGTTTTTATGCTAGGTTTTGATTTGTATGGTAGTGTAGTGTAATTTAAATAGATTTGTAAATGGGTAAGAATTAGATATATAGTTATGAAAACACAGCAAGTAACCTCTTTTATGGGTGGCTTATGTAATTCAGTTTCACAGGGGGCAGTAGTTCAGATAACACAAATCTCTGGGGACAAAGAATAAAACTACCTTAACATCATCTTCACTAACAGATCAGATGTGTAGATCCACTGACCTACCAGCTACTAGAGAATTGCATACAAAAGGCAAGTCTGCACTCTGAAGTCATCTGTTTGTTGTTTGTTCTAAGTTGCTTTGCATCCCTGAAAATGGACCATATGAGAATTGATGTTTTTATGCCAAACGAGAATTCTTGTAATCTTGCAAGGGGTGTATAGACTTGTTTTAAGCTAATTTACACTGGCAATATGCTCAAAACAGATGGAGTACATCAATGCCTTGATATAAAGTCTCTTAATAAACATTACAAAGTAAAGAACCCCCTGATACAAAATGCTGCCGATACTGTAGTTACACAAAACAAAACACTAAGTGGATCACATCTGTATAGTGAGGCAGACTTTTATCTCCATTATTCTCTTTCCAACTGTTGCAAAAAATGGACAGAAGGTTTATTTTTCCCATGTGCTTCATTGCACAAACAGTGCTTTGCAAGGATATCACCATTAGTTTACCTAATTTAGAGGGATCTAAGAAAGACTGTCACTTTGGATTGTTCTAGATTAAGCAAATTGGCCTATCTGCAGTTAGGAAGTGTGAGATAAGATTGGTTAAAGAGCTGTCACTACGTGATTTTTTTTTTTTTCTTAATATGATTACTGCAGTGCATATGTATAACCTACCAGGTAATGTAAATAGACATGCATTCCACTATATATACAGGCAACTAATCATTTGAGACACATTTTATGTTTAATTTCAGAAGTAAACTGCTTTATTTCCTATGATAAGACAACAGGGAAGTATTGGTTAATATGATTTTTTAAGTAGTTTTCTTATCAAGTTGCAGGTCAAAAATTATTAAAAATGCTAGATCAATAATACATCATGATTAGTTATCCTGACACTAGCATAGCATTAGGTATCCTCTAAAAAGAGAAGAGTAAATTTAGCATCTAAACATGCTTCAACAGATGTATTACATTTGCAATAATGTTCTCATTCTTATGCTGTTTTGTCTTACGCTATTTGTGTGCAGTCTTTGAGCTTTCAAAACAATATTGCAAATCAAATTATCAATTGTGATGTTGATAATTAGCCACAAATTATTAGGTTTAAAGTGTGGGAGGGGAAGAAATTGAAGGACAATATTGTTCTTTATGTGGTTTTTCTATGCTATTCTTGCACAGGCTGTTGCATTGCATCACTCTGTTCCTAGCTATTCTTGTTTCACCCTCACAATTTTTAGATGATTATATGTATATATTAGTAAGTTGGTATATTGTAAGGACACATGCTTTTAGAGTGTCCTGGAATCTAGAAGCTAAAACTTAAGTTGTACAGTGAAATTGTTTTTTTAAAAATAAAAAAATTACAGCATTGATCTTTTGGGGCTTTTGTGTGTGTGTGTCATCCCTCCCCCACCCCGTCCCCCAAGGAGGATTAGTGTAAGATGTTGAGGACATCACTTTTTTCTGTAATACAATAGCCTGTTGTTCACATGTAGAAGAGATGCCCATTAATGACAAGTGGTATATTTGTTTTCCCACCAAGCCTGACACATGGTTTCAAAGGTCAAGCACTGTCTGATACTGCCTTTACTGGCTTAAACTTTTCTTTTTCCCACAGTGGATGAATTTGTATGGGAACTGCCCCAGCCACTTCTCCATTTGCTGGAATGTGTCTCTAGCAGTTCTCCAGCTTCTTTGCTTCACTCAAAGCTGAACACAGCACAAGTTAGAAGCTAATTAGTCTGTCCCGTTAAATAAAGCAGTGCTTTATGGGAGGGTGGGGCAGACCTGGGTAAGCATAAGCAAATACCTCGGGTTACAAGTTGATTTTTTTCAGAGGGCTCAACTGAGTGTTCTGATCCTCACTTTGATTAGCAGGTGAAAATGCAAAATAAGAGCAAGCTGGGGAGTTGCGAATGAGAATTTTTTTCCTTTTTTTTTTCCTCATTCTTACATTATGTTAAATATTTCCTTTATCCATAAATGTTTCCAGCACGTGCTTCAATTCAAGAACTTTCAGGAAAAGTATATCCCATGGGAGTGGCTGGGGGATGCTTACTTATACCAAGAACTGAACTTTGTGCTGTCTTTTGGAGTTGTTGCCTCCACAGCACGCACAGATTGCTGAAAGGAGATTTCTGCCCCTTTCCCTGTTCCCCTCATTAAGCAGCAGGCACCAGTTCTGGCTAAGCCCTTTGTACATCAGTCACATAGGGCCTTTTTTCCTTAGCTGCGGCAGGCAGTAAGATAATGTCCTCTTGTATTCAGGCAAGACCAAACTCGGTGAGGCATAAAATCAGTTATTTCCAACTAGCTTACTTTTGATTGAAGGAACAGCTTCCAGTCTCACAGCAAGAGGACTAACTTGTCACTCACTGAAGCAATTTACCTGTTCCAAAAGGAACAGCAATTGTTTCAAAGAAGGAAAGCAGCCATTGTTAAAAACAGAAGCTACCAAAACTGTACAAGATTACCTTAAATTAACATTGCTTAGGAACAGATCACCCTTACTATTTGTTTTGAAGCTAGCATTGTCTAAAGTCTTTGTTAAGAAAGCATTTAATTAACAACATAGAGGGGAAAATGAGATATTTAATTTTTAAACAAAAATATTCTTAATCATTTGTTATAACTGTATTCCAGAATTACTTCAGGGTAAGATTTCAAGCAGCTGATGTCATGTCAGTGTGTTCCTTTTTGCTTTTGAACAGTTCTTCAGTCAGGGAGGTGAAATTATAGAGCTTTTAAGAAAATTAATTATTTTTACTTATTTTTTTACTGCACATCTTTTCTCCAATGAAATGGTGTGTCACTGACCCCCTTTTATAATATTGTTCTTGATGTTAGCTCAAGTGCAATAATTGCTTTTTCTTGCAGGCTGAGTGAGGCATCGACCTGTGAAGTATGAGTTAAAGTTCAAATTACGCAGCCTTTGTTCTTTGCTTTAGACTACCTGCTCTGAATGTAGAACACAACCAGTAAGACATCAAATAAGATGTCTTAAAAGTGTATTTTTAAATTCTGAGGGTAGATCAGTATCTGGGCAGGAGACGAGTGTAGTATGTTTTTCTTTAAATAAACACAAGAACTTTACAATGAGTGTTAGTACTGTATCATGTTTTATAGCCTGTTCCTTCCCTTCTGTGTTTTTTAACAGATTAGCCTCAGTGCTAAACTGTACTATATGCAGTAGAGGTTTTTGTTACAAGAAAAATATTGTAGCAAAACTCCCTTTAAAGCATCGGTTGATTTATCTGTATACACTATGTGGAAGTTCTTTATGGTCAATAAGTTAAGATATTACATGATAAAAAGTAACACTGTCACAGGTATAAGAATTAACTATCACATGGAAAGGTCAGCATTGTGTCTAGTATTTTTGCTACTCTTCCATCTTTATGAGTTATATGCTTGTCATTATAGTCAAGCTACAGAGCTTAAACAGAGCTGAGATTGGATATTAGAAAAGGGCTAGGAAGAGGGAAAATACTATTTTTATTTTGAGAATTCATTGCAGCTCCCATGAACAGTTTATTAACGTAGGTAGCCTGTCATGTCTTTCCTTCTCCCATTTCCAGTAGGTCAGTAGGCTATTTATTGGAATATTGGAAGAGTGGAGTTCTACTTTTAAAACACCAAAAAAAAAATCAGATTAAATATTCAATAGCATCTTGATTTCCCTAGACAACAAAACATTGCCATCTATGGCATATTGATACAACCCACATGTAATCAGATTTGTAGAGTAACATCCTATTCCTCAGAGGCTGAAACTGGCTGCTCTGAAGGCAAGATGGCTGCAACAACTTGTGCTGTTGTTAATATGCAAATCCTGTCCATATGGAGTTGTTATTCTGGTCCATTCTTAGCTCCAAGCTTTCCCTGTGCTGCTGAGTGAAGATACTATTTCTATACTGTCTGAAGCCTGTCTATCGGTGAATTCATCTATGTCTAGGTAGAAATCCTCACTGCTGTTGAGGATCCTGGGAACAGAAGGCAAGGCTAAAACCCTTTAATGAAAATTAAGTGACCAAGTAGTGCAATACAGCCCTGTCCCTGTGAGATTGCCAACTTGTGCCAGCTTTGGTCAACATTATTCTTTGCTCAGAGGTTCTGCAATTAGATCAGATTTTCTAAAACACTTTAGTCTTGTGCATATATAAGAAAGAAAGGAGAGAAAACATTTTTAGATGGTGCTGGTGTGTTGTTATAGTAACTTCAAAAGTCCAGGAATCTGAGGCAAAACACTTTAAACAGTTGGCCTCTTGCAGTTTCCCAATAGCCAAATGTTCCCATTGTGTTATTTCTACACCACTATCTCTTTTGTTAGTGTTTTAGTGGTCTCTGTTAGCAAATTCTCTATAGTTCTTATGCATACATACTGGTGGTAAATTATAAATGGCTGTACTGGTCAGGCCAAAGATCCATCTTGCCCAGTGTCTCTTATCCAGCAACATCCAAAAGGGGGAAGCTAGAAGAGAATGCAAATACTGATGATACTTCACCTGAGTCCTCTCCTTGTCTCCCAACCACTTGTGTCTTACACCCTTCCTCATCCTGAAATTGTTTCTCTATATTAAGTCATCTTATTTGGATTCTGTTCCAGGAACTTGGTCATTACTCTCTGAGCCTGTTAACTTTTAATATCTACTGTTAGATGAGTAAGAGTTAAATCACTGTACAGGTTAGAACTGGGCATACTGGATGAAGTAATGTAATTCTGTTCTTGTTTCAACCATTATCTCACTATGAGACTTTGGGATATTATGTAATCTCTCTAAAGATTTAAAATCCTTACTTGTAAAACGTGAATAGTATTTACAAATCTTGAAAGCTTTTTCTCACTCTGTACCATGAGCAAATAAAATATTATCATTTACCGTCCTTGCCAGCATCCTCTATATCAAAGAAGCTCTGTGAGAGAAGCATAAACGTAAAAAGAGAAAATCTATTCCATTTAGAGAAATTGCTGAGAAACTTGCTGCAAGGAAGACTCTTGTGATATGGTATACTTTCTCTTGAACTCCATATTTTAAGTATCTAAATAATGTTTCTACCCACACATTTACATCAGGTTTAGCATAAGGCAAAATTCTCATTTTTGTACCCTTATCATAAAGAATCTATAAATTTGTGAAATTGGTTCTTCTCACTAACTCTGGAAAATTTACTCCATCTTGGAGCATAGATTTTGAACTATGAACAAAAGATATTTAAAGGCTGTTTAATGCTAATGACAATATTTCATAGAATAATGCAAAAAACCCGGAAGCCTTTTGAGAAGGCTCAAATTAACCTTATACTATACAGTGCCTACTCTGCGAAAACTCTACAGCAATCATGGCTATTAAGTGAGGCATCTATAGGAAGTAGTCTAAGTACAACCCACAGTGACTGACACAGAAGGCAGGCAGAAGAGGTAGATATTGAAAATACTGCTCAGCGTGATCCAAAGGTAGCTATCTAAAGGCAGCAGAATTTTTTACATATGCCTTCTTAGGCATGTGAAGAGCTGTCTCTGTAAGTGGTCTCTCAGACTAGTGGGGCTGAACAGCCTCATTCTTGATTTGTGCTTCTGCTTTATTCGAGCTCTGAAAAAACAGCATTTTTTGTTTATCTACCCTGAATAACTTTATTTATTAGTCTTATCATGAGCCTGTAAACCAGTATTTATATAGCATACAGTGGTAGTTATCACTTTCTCTTAAAAGTACTCACTGCAATGGTGATAATGTATGCTTTTTACTGTCCCTCCCTTCTCTTTGAGTATAGGCATTGGACATAGGGATATTTTTCACAAGGTTTATAGTAAAGCAGTGAAATGGGTTGTGCAGAGAGGTTGTGTGGTCTCCATCCCTGAAGCTTTTTGAGTTCCAACTGTGTAAAGTCCTGAGCAGCCTGTTCTGATCTCCTAGCTGATGTTATTTTGTGAGACCTCTTGAGGTCCTTCCCAACTTGAATTATCCTATGATCCTATTCTACTTGGGTAATAAAGACAACCGGATGCATATCTTTCACATCTTTGAATAGCTCTCTACTCTTTGAGCTACTGCATTTAAAAGAGTCAACTTTATAGTAAGAGTGACACTGCTTTCACTTGATGAAGAGAAGGTCTAAGGCAGCCAGACTTAGGAGAGATTTCTAGGATGCAATCCCAGAGTGACAGAGGCACCTCTACCATCACTAAGTAAAGTGTCTGAAGAGAGTCAGGATTTCAGAAATACTCTTTTCTTGTGTATTTTCCTTCTCAGTAAGACTACACTCCTCCTTACTCAGCATACTGATGTTAGGAAAATCTCCACTCAGCATGTTAATTTTTGTGGATTCATTTCTGAAGGCTTACAGAAATTTTTTTGGAGTATAGTTGGAACAATTTTTCATTTCTGCTACTGAGCTGGATGCTGCTCTCTGAGCAGCTAAATTACTGTTAACAGATTGTTTAAATGTTTCTAATCTGTTTTGATTCAAAAACAAACCAGATGATCATGGCATAACTTAAGTGGCAATTTAAAATAACTTGGCTATCTTCAGTGTAATCTCTTGTGGTGGTTTAACTGCTGGGAGGTCAGTGGGAACTAACATCTTAATTTGCTAGGGCTGTCTCCAAAATAGCTGTTCAGCTGTTCTATGATGGGAAGGCTACAATTCAGACTTCCACCTTAGAGGCTAAATATTGACAGTACTGCAGTCCTCACAGCTGCCCTGGCTGAGTTCCTTTTCCTTTCTTTTTCACAGTTCCTGGCTGCCTCCTTCTTTCTGTTCCTCTGCTCATAACCAGGACTGCCCCAGCCACTGCTGTAGTTTTCTCTCTTAACTTCTTAGCATTAAGGCAGCATTGGCACTGAAGTTGTGAGAAATACTGACAGCGAACTGAGATTTAGACTTGCAGTTCAATATATTTGTAGAAACTTTTAAGAGGGTTTGGAAACAATAGCTGAGTATATTTGCATAGGTGAAAAAGAGCTAGTATACATGCCTGCAGCTAGTTGCTTTATTATCTGTGAAGACTTAGCCGCCTCCTTCCTAATAAGCATTGAAAACCCCATGATTATTTCTGTGTATTCAATCTTAAATATATTACAAAAGGGGGTAAAAAAATGGCAAATATGGTGTATAGGCACAAAAGACAGGATGCTTTACAAAGCTTTCCTAAGAGTCACTGGGGGATGACTTTCAGATTGCTCCTTTCTCCATGAGGGTGTTTTTTGGGTAGGGCAGATATTTAAGGAACATCCATTAACATGTTTCTGCAGGGAAAACGTAGCCCATCAGACAGCATGCTAGCAAACAAGTTGCTAAATATGAATTAGCATCTATTGTAACAGGGAAACAAGTCAGGTGTAAAAGCTTTTGAGATGGTTTTGCATGTTTTAGGGTAACACACTGCAAATGCTATTTCAAAATCATAATTGACTTTCCCTGACACAAGAACATTAACTGATGTTCATATGTTTTCTCGTACAATGTGTTTTCCTGGATCCAGAACTAGCTAACCCAAAATCTCATCGTTCTTGCACTGTTTTCACAGAGAATTATTTCAACAAAATATTACTGACCAAAAGGAGGAGAAACCAGAATGATCTGCCTTCTGGAGTAATCCTGAGATAAATATTCTGAAATGTTAGTTGTTAAATGTAGAATGAATACATCTGAATAAGTAAAACAAATTCTGTGATCATGCTACTTGCCATCTCTGAAAAAAAAATCTATGAGGGAAAAATGCCTGAAATCAGATGTTATGGGAATATTTGAGGAACTAAAATCAGTATTTACCAAGTCTTTGGGTTTTTGGGTGTGTTTTTTTACCACTTGAAAGTAGAATTTTCGAAACATATATACAAGAATAGCTACTGCTTTGTCTATCTAAATAAGCATTTGTAGTTTTAAATACTGAATTCTTCAGCTCTTGCAGATGGTTAACGGGAAAAAAAAGTGCTTTCATGACTTCTTGGAGCAATCATTTTTGGCTTGTGTTTTCAAGGAATTTGTTTCAATTTCACTATTTTCTGAACACCAGTTTATGTTCAGGAGTCCTTCTAGGCTGTGAAAAAGTTCATTGTCTTAGAATATATTGGAGGCAAGTGAACTCTTTTAAGATACAGAGTTCCAAATGTGGAACAAAAAAATCAAAACTTCTCAGAAAGCATCTTGCTGCTTTTGAACTTTAAGTAGCGTTCATGTTCTAATCACTTTGACAATACTAAGAAAGATAGTTTGATAACTAAATTAAAAACTGCTAGACATGTAAGAGAATAACAGTGACAGAATCTCAAAAACTTTTAGTTCAAAAGTGTTATTATATGATTTTGCAACTTATTTCTAGAAACACCCTTACAGCACAGGCTATTAGTGACTCTGAATCTGAGTTCACGTTTATTTCATATAGACAAACTAGGCAATTTACCCTATCTGCTCTTGTTTCATTGTTTGAATAGGTCACCATGTCCTACTTATAAAATGGATAAACACTGTGGTTTGTTTTTATATTTTTTTCCTCCTTGGTATCCTACAGAGAATGACTTGCAATTCAGTGGTGTCGAACAGCATTTGTATACACTTATCTACTTCTTGTCACGTTTTCATCTAGAGAATCCCAGCCAAGGAGGAAAGTTCTCTTGTAGTAGGGACTCTGCTTACAATGAAGAGAGTCTGTTTCCCAGGGCACTTTCACATGCACTATCTGCCTCTGAATGTCTGTCCTCCTCCTTTGTGTTCTTTCCTTTTACAGATGCATATTAGCAAAGAGAAGAATTTGACTGCAAATTAATTGCTTTGGCTTTTCTCACTGTTTTATCCCCTCCTAATAACTTGTCACATAAAGTGGCTATACAGCTAGTGTTAGTTTTGCCTATTACCAGTGGAATAAATCCCAAACTCTTTAATCAAAACATCTTCACTGCCATTATGATCACTCTTTCAAAAATTACATTTCTAACATCAATTTATATGAGTTATTGATTAAAAAAAAAAAGTCTCTTTTTCACAGCTTTGCAGCCCCAGGACACCCTACACAGCTGTATTGTTTTGAGACAACATTTTCCTTCAAAAATACATTGTCATTTTCCTGGCATCTTCATAGTAACAGTATCTTTCAAGCTTTTTAGCATTTGTAAAGTTTGCTTCATGACAAATTTAGCTTTTATATTCATCTGTGTAATATCACTTTAGAGCTAAATTTTAAAAACTGAAAGCTAAAATAAACTTTGTAGGCAGAAAGTTTGGATTTTTGTACCTGTCAGCACAGCAGGCTGATTTCCGCCCCCCCCCCAAGTAAGCCTAATTAGAAAAGTGAGTTGTCAACAGATCAAGTACATAGCTGAAATAAGCATTCCTTGCTTTAAAACATCTGATCTGGATTAATTATCCATTAAAACACCAAATCAAATACAAAAGCTCCTGTTATTTTGCCAGAGTCTGTGAAGAACATAACATGATTTTTGCCCGGGAACAGCATAACCTCAAGCTGAAATATGTAAGCCAAAGAAATGATGATGTGCTTTATTTCTTGAGTTTGCATTTTATAGCTAGGGAATAAACTCCTGAGGACCATGTTACCTCGAAAAGAAGTATTCCAAGCTTTGAACGTGACTCTGAAGCTTGAAACTTCCATTGCTGTGTGCTACTTTTCTGATCAAGAACTGCACGAGAAGAATACTTAGTAGAAGAATTTTAGAATACTCTAGAAGAATATTTTATGCACACTGTTATCCTACGGAACTATAATGTAGTCAATTAAAATTAAGTTTGGTACAGTTGTGCAAGCATTACTTTAAGAGAGTTCTCTCTCTAATGTGGCTGACATATCTATCATTTTGTATTGTTTAAAGAAAAAACAAAACCAAAACCAAACCCTAGCACTGCAATTATAATGAAGGTTTATGTACTGCTAGTCAGTCACTCAGTAAATGAGAAGCAAGTCTTTTGGTTATTCCGTCAGACAGTAGCTTAACAGATACTTTAGTAGTGGGAGTTAAAGGTTGCATGGGCAGTTGAATTCCAATTTAAATTTTTAATAAAGGGCTGTGCTTATAAAGGCTGCTGGATTTTTTTTTTCTCAGAGCAATTGGCTTTTTGTCTGAATTATGTATAGTGAGGAACAAAGGAAAAATACTTTTCTCTTCAGGGGAGCATCCAGGTCTTCAAAGACTTGTAAATGTGCCTAGATTTTAGGTACGATTTCATGTTAATAACATTACTTTAAAATGCAATTACTAGCCATAAAATTAATCGTGGGCCTAACTTTCAAGATCAGTGACTTTCACTTCAAACAGTTCTTAATGGGTTTTGGTGCATGTTAAAATTGTCCTCAAACTGACAGCTCTGGAGACCACCCCCCTCTCTGTGTGTTTGGACCTAATACAGCTGGGTGAGACATTCCTACCTTCTGTGCCAAGTTGTTGCTGCATTTCAAAGGTGAGAGATAGTGGTCATTCTCACTGGAAGTAAATCAAGGCTAATAGAGTTATCCATTTATCCTTTAGAACAGATATTTCTTTTGTCAGTTTTAATTGCCGTACACTGCGATAGAAAATTAACTTCTGGAGAAGAGCAGACATTTAAAACTTCAGCTAGCCCTGTCCTAGCTCTGCGGATATTGGCATCATGGAGAGTTTTATTATCAAATTCTAAAGCAGGATAAATGTTAAGTGCTTTGAAATTCACTTTAAAGAATAGCTATGTATATGACAACTATAACCTTATGTAAAATATTGTTTAAACAACCTTGGAGAAGCAAACTGACCAAAAGGAGATACTGTGACTATACCCTTAACATGGCTCCATTTAGTTCTTGCATAAAAAGGTTATCAAATTAAAAAAACCAAAACCCACAAAACAGAATAAATTAAATGTAAACCACTGCTTTTACCTAGAGTTCCTGCAGATTCACAACACATTATTCTGGATGTTGATTAAATTTTCATTTTTAATAGACAAAGTACATGTATTAAAATGAAGTTTGTTCATGAGGAAGATTTCATACTTTTCTTTATTCCTAGGTGATGTAACTTCATAGCCTTCCTGACAAATCTGAACACATTCTTTTGTGAAAGAAAAACGGCTTTTCTGAAGTACTGCTGCTGGAACAGCAGCAAAATTTTCAAGTGATAGACGAGATGGACATCTGAATTAGTTGTGCCTCAGTACAGTGGGCTGATAAGGTTATTTTAGGTCACACATCGGTGCAGGTCGAAAGCTCTCCCACTGTTCTTAGCATTTAAGCTCTCTTCTGCTAACTTGTTGCTTTCTATGGATCTAAGGTTCTTTTTTATCTGAATCAACAAGAGCAATATCTCTGTGGTGGCTAAGCCATGGCTGGCTGCCAGGTGCCCACCTAACTGCTCTCTCACCGTCCTCCTCAACAGACCAGGGGAAGAAAATAAGATGAAAAAGTTTGTGGGTCGAAATAAGGACAGGAAGTTAATTTACCAGTTACTGTCATGGGCAAAACAGATTCGACTTGGGGAAATTAAATTATTTCCAATTAGAATAGATTTGTATGGTGAGGAACAAAGACAGATTAAAACAACTTCCCCCCAAGCAGTGCAGGGAGATGGGGAATGGGACAAGTCCATGACGGTTCACCGCTGCTGCTCCTCCTTCTTCTTCACGCTTTTCCCCTACTGCAGTGTGGTCTCCTCCCGAGATGCAGGTTAATCCCTGCTCAGGCTCTTGGAGCACCCCTCTGTCTCCTCCGACCTCCATGTCGCAGGGCTGTTTCTCACACTTTTTCCCTCCCCTTTCAGTGCCCTTTCTTAAATGTGTTTTCCCTGAGGTGCCACTACCTGTGACTGAGAGGCTGGGCTGCATCCTGTGGCGGGGCCGTTGGTGCCAGCTGGAACTGGCCATGTCTGGCACGGGGCACCCTGGGCCTCTCCTCACAGCAACTGCCCTGCAGCCCTTGCTGCCAGTGCCTGGGCACCTGTGCCCGGTACATTGCTGTATTGCACGGACTAATTAAAAAAACATATTTGCAAACTCATCTAACTACTAATAAGTTTTCAGAGAAATGTGTGATATCTTGCAAGATGGTATACCTGGTATTTCTGATGCTTTCCCATGGTTAGAGGTACATGCTAAAAAAACCCCTGTGATTTGAGTTCCACTCCAGATGTTCAGAAAAAAAAAAAAAGTCTTCTTTTTGTTCCTCGTATTTCTAGAATTTTCTGGAATTTCATTTTTTTAAGCCTTATCCTAAGAAGTGGTAACATTTATTTCTTTTTCTATGAAACAGAACAATGGCTCGTACTCTCAGTTTTGTCTGCAGTGGTGCTGCTTGAAATAAGCAGTCATGGAGTTGTGATCTTATGAACTTTGGAATTGCCATATTTTGGATTGAACCGATGGTGCCTCAGTGTGCTTCACCTCTCCCTCCCTCTGACAGGAACTACATGGGGAGCTCTGCATAAGCCTTGAACCATCAGGGCCTACACCCTTGTTGGCAGGGGGAGGGAGTGGCTGCTCTTTCATCTTTAAAAAAAACAAACATAAAACCTCAAACAAACAAACAAAACCCAAGGAAAAAAAAATAGAAATTTGTATTTATTTCCCCATAAAAATTTTGGGAAGTCTTAGCTTTCATATTCTATGGCAAAAAAAATTCGCTGTTGATCTTCACTTTCTATGAAAATGCATTTATTTATTTCAGTTTGAGTTTGTCAGTTCCATGTTTCAATTAAACAGGCAATCATATGAAAAACATTCTGTCTGTTTTTCCAAAGCAACATTTGCTACTAAGTCATTTACTTTATCAAGAACTTTTTTCTTCTTGGTCTCATAGAAAATTCTGCAAATAGAGTGTTCTGTGAAGCAGCATTTATCCATGAATTGCACTTATATCAACGAAATCAATATTTGGTTGAAATGCCTTGCAGATAGCTGCAGTAGTGTCAGTCATTTGAAAGTAGGTATCTTTTTATAGAATACTTCTCAGGATGTCTTCCTGAACTTTCCTTTGAATTTTACATAAAATAAATTAGTTCTTCCATCAGCCAGTAAATTAGAAGATTGAGGTGAGTAGCTGTTCAAATCAACATGTTGTTATCATTAGGTACCACGGATACATATTAAAATATGGATATATTAGCTGTCTTTCCTCATCGTTCCCTTATACCTAATCATAAGGCTGTCTTAGATGCATGATTTGCAGCTGAGCTGTAACAACGGCATCAGTCTCTTCAGAGTGCTCTGAAGGCACAGCTTCAGTTAGTGCAATGATGTGATTGAACTCAAAGATGGAAAAAGGTTTAATGAAATAATGTTCTGGCCAGACAAAGCAGTTCAGGAAAAAGGTGTTTCCTTTTGTTCCGGACGTTGTTTAATCTTCTGCCACTTAGCTTACATATAGCTTTGTACAGTTAGCTTTGATCAGCTTCAAATGTGAAAGAAAATCTCTGTGTTGGTTTCATGTCTCTCTCAGGATGCTTTCCTGGTGCGCTCGAACTGAAGTGTTCACAACTTAATTTGAATGTGTTTTCTCTATGTTTGAAAACTACCTATTCTTAACTTTTTTTTTCCTTTGCATTTGTATCTGCAACATGAAGAATCCCTTCTTTAGAGATACTGCTAAAAGAGAGTTTGAGAAACGTTTAAGGCAAGGCAAGAGTTCACACTTACTTTGAACTTACAAGATTTAACTTTTATGCTTTTGTATCAGCTGTGATGAATGTTAATGTGCCCTGGTTTTGGTTAAAAAGTCACTGTCAATGGGTGTTTGTTGTTGTTTTTTAATAAGTCCATCACACATAGATCCTATCTTGTCTTCATAAATACAATATTACAAAAGTATCCAATGTCTTGTATCCTAGAGCCCAAATGTGAAAAATGCCAGATAGGTAAAAAGACTTGAGCCTCCCATTTGTCAGTTGCTCTTAGCTAATCTGCTCTTGTGCTGCCCTGTCGCATATAGACTTTCTAAAATGCCCAGGACCAAACAACCTTTTCCTGCTAATAATTAATCAGAAAATTTCCAGGAACACTTAGATATTCTCAGGAATGTCAGAATCACAAGCACAAGTACAGCTGAAATATCCTCTTGAAAAGTATTGCTTTGTAAGTGCTTTAGGAGTTGTCAGGCAAATACTATTGCAAGCCTGTCTGGCTAGCAGTGTGTAGCATAACAGATGCTGTTATGCCAGGCAAGATTAGAAAAATTATTTTATTCAGGTGAGGTTTGTTTTGCTTGGAGCGAGCAGTTCGGGACAAATAGTGAATCGGGGACATTATCAAGTTCCAAAGTTGGACGTTTGATTTAATATGTTGTCTTTTCAACTGAAAACACAAAGGGAATATGTGCATTAGAATACATGCATAGCCAAAAGGAAACACTAAAATCTTGAACAGTAGAGCTTTAGCAGAAGAATTTTGTTACTGGAAAGGCTTTCACTTAAAATTGCACTCAAGTGAGACAGGACTTGTAATCTTGAATTGAAGCTGATATCTCAGAGGTTAGAAATATAAAATAGTTTACAGAAAGCTTTTCAGACTTGCTTCATTTTTAGAATTGTAATCTAGAGGATGATTTTAATATGTGCAGGTAAGGGAACCAATGCACTATCTCTCTGTAAGGTGATGATTACCCACCCGCCCCCCCTCAAAAAAACCCAAACCAGCTGTAATCACAATCCTAAAAGCAAAAATACCTAGTAGTAATCATATTCATCCAGAATTTGGAAACATTTTAAGGGGGGGGGGTGGGGAATAATTATCCCAAGAACTGCTTATGCGTAGTAGAAGATGAGGAAATATTTAGTCTTTAGTTTTGCTTGTGTATTACTTTTAATAAAGCATTGTGTACAACCTCTCAGTTCCATTATTCTGGGAACAACTCAGGAAAGAAGTAACATGCATGTTCCTCCCAGAGCTTTACAAATGTATGCCTACCAGTAACACCTGCAACACCTCTGGCTCTAGGACCCAGATGTGTACATATGTGTGTGTGTAAATTAGCTACAAATGACACACAACACGAGGCCCAAGTACTCCAGATAAGTAATATATATGCATTTGGGATGGCGCTAAGTGATGGTGGTAAGTAATACCAGTTGCAGTTCTCCACATTTGGATGATTCAAGAAGTGTGCTTTGTGTTTCATAAACAGCTGAGTGGGATTATATGCTTTGCTGCTGCTGCTTGTCATGTAAGTGTTAAACTCTTATGACCTGTCTTAGAATAAGAAGATTCCTGTAGAAGGAAAGTATGATAGTATTTTCTGGAAAAGCAAATTTTACTAAGGAGTTTTCTTCAGCTGTTGATAGCCCTGACTGAGAATTTGCTTTTATCTAACCTATGTGAACCTAGAATGTCAGGAAGTAACATTTCTTTAAAGCTATTTGTTTAAAGAGATTTTGCCTCTAGGATACAAAATGAAATGGGAAAGTGCTGTTTGTTTACCATGGTAACACTTGGAATTAAAATCTTGGTTTAACTTGTGTTATTTCACAGTTGGTTGAAAGAATACATTAAGATAGGTTCAAATTGGGAATTGGAGTACTGTGCTGCTTCTAAGGTAGCAGAGGTCTAGGGGACTGTATAGGGCAGCATAAAAAACTCTTGCCAAATTTAACTGTTTTCAAATTGTTATATGTTATCAGTGTTGTTCAGCTCATGGTGGATGTGTATGGATATGCAATCAATGGCTTTGCACCAAAACCAGCTCTGATTGAGGCAATAATTGAGTAGGTATTTATACTGCTCTGCTATTAGTAATCTTAAAGTCAATTTATATTGCCCTATGAACCTATAAAATGCTTGTAAACCAAGGAAAGGAGTAGACTGAAATGGCAATTTAGAAGATGTATCCTGCAAGGGATAGCCATTATAAATCAGCTAATATTGTAAAAGCATAGTAAATGTTGTCTGAACCCTGTTCCATTAAAATTAATGGAAATTCTGTGATCAAATTCAATGAGGAGCATGAGTAAACACTCCTGAAAGCCCTGTCCCTTTAGGCCAGTTCCTTATCTATTTGATATTGTTTAAATCTGTAGGTGCAGTTATGAACTGCCTCTGTAGCTTGGTCTTCTATTTTAATCTAATACACAATTGGACTGAGGTTTTCAAAGCAGTTCATTGATTAAAATTGATGGAAAAAGTATAGCTAAATTCTCTGCACGTTTTGAAAATTTTAGCCTTTGGGTGTTAACTCGCAATCTTTAATCAGTCCTTAATCAAGTAGAATTCTCACTGGGACTTTTGCTTGAATAAAAACTATACAATTTGATCTTTTGGCAAGAAGGTTTTACAGGAGACTGGCTTCTGCAAGCAGAAGAAAATTTATGCAAGAAAGATTCTAAAGTACATGAGAACAAGCATCTCTTCCCAATTATGAATAGCTAAGCACTTTTTATTGGTTGTGGTGGTGGGTTTTCGCTGAGCAAGAATATTACTAATTATAATCTGAAATGCAAATAAAATGGAATTAGTTGCTTCAGTTGACATAATGCTTCCACATATTTCTAGTAGACATTTTGGTATCACAAAAAACTTTCTTGCATATGCCATTATAATTTTACTTTGATTTTCAGTGACTGTTTCTTATAGAATAGAGACGTTACTTACGGCGTGAAGAACATAGCTAGTACCACTTCTAAAGTCTGAAGAGGCATTCTCAGAGAGATGGATACCATGATCTGCTGTCTAAGCACCATCACTTACGGTGTATTCATCAGAATCTATGCAGACATATTTCTTATATAGGTATATATTTATATTTCTGCAAAGAAATTTGTGATAAACTAAAATGCAACTCTACTGTTAAGAAAATACAGATTACAGGCTTGAAAGCAAGTAACGTTTTGGCTTATTCTTTTTGGCAGTTCAAATGATCACTTACATATTTTGAAGTGAGGCATAGCTACTGCCTAGATTTTTGTTCCTTAAAGCAATGAACAAATTATATATAAAAAAGAAAGCAAGGTGGCTTGAGATTCAAATTCTGCAAGACAAGAATTTCCAAGTTTATTCTTTTTTTTCAGAGGAGTAATGGTGATAAAGGGCAAAACCCCCTTTTGAAATATGGATAAAGTGTATAGGGACACTGTCTTACATAATACAGTGCTGTACTTAAAATAGGTGTAAAAGTTTCGTCATTTAAAGCACAGGGAAATTACGGTCCTGTAAATTCCAACACTACAAATCAGGTGCACTGATTTTCTTACAGCTCCTGTGCACCAGTTTTTTTGCATTGACACTTCTGAGGTCAGGCTCCACTTTTGTGAATGCTTTGAACTATTGTTAAGCTCACTTTTGTTTAGAAATGATTCTCAGTTAAAGGTAGTACTGAGAAGTGTCCACTGCCCTTTTGGACTTCTTTAGGATATTGAATGAGGAAAATCTTGTAGAAGGAAAAAAAAAAAAAAGGAGAGCAGGAAACACCTGATTAAACAATGAAGTCTATCATGTGTAGCCTCCTTACAAAACTGTCCTCCTTAACACCAATAAATCTTCTATTTGTATAAGAGTTCCTCATACACACAAATTATAGAGTATAACAAGAATGCTTTCTGGAAATAACATGAAACAGAGGCCTTATTGGGGGCCATTGACAAAACCACTGGATTTGTTTTCAGGCACTTAATATTAACTTTAAGTTGTAGTAAGGTGTTGTGAAGACAAGAGCAAATTAAACATTGAAAACTTATAGAACTGGGAAAATGGAAAAATGTCTGATATCTTTTCTCTGAAACTATAATTACATGCCCTGTGGAGAAACCTTGTGTGAAACTGTATGATGATAGATCCATAATCATGGCATTTAAAATGGGGAACTTTGTTTATAGAAAGGAAACCAGAAGTTCAAATTCTTCCAAGTTTTAAATGTGCTAATACCATTTGTGGAAAAAAAAAAAATCTAATTTTCCTCCCAAATTGAACAAATGACACACACTAGACCTCAAATACTAATGACCTTGTGTTCTTCAGGATTATATATTATGCTGTATCCAGAGTTCTTGGTGTAAGAAATATTTGTGATGTTCTCAAGTTTAGAATTGAGATTATATTGGTGGAAAAGCATTTATCCTTTCCTGTTTTCTTCTGCTCTGTCTTTACTGGGACTGCAAGAGCTCCTTGTAAAATGCAGATCCCGGCCTTTGCCTCATACCAGCTTGGAGCGAAGACCTCCAGACTGTCAGGGCCCTGGGTGCCCTGGAGTTGTTGGAAGCCTGTGCCCACCCATTTACTTTGCTGATTCTCACTTGCCTGACCTCCCAGCTCGACCTCAGATGCTACAGACTTAGCAGCCCTGACTTGCTGCCCACTGACAAAATGCATGTATCGGAGAGGACCGGGGCTGAACTGAATTAGCACCTTTGAGTCTCAGGGCAACAGGTAGCACTTTCTAGAGTAGTTCTTTAATATCATCAGCATTATATGTAGTATTTTCAGAGAAATTTCAAAAGAAAGAATAATTGAAGACATTCATAAAGGAAAAAGGATTAGAAAGCAACATATATTTATTAGAATGCATTTTGTGTAAGACTGACCTGATGTCTGTCTGTCTTAAAAAACATTCTGAACAAGGCAAATGTGGTGAATGCAATCAATTTTTTGCAAAGTATTTATTGTTAAATTGAAAATTATTAGTCAAAATGGTTGTGGTTTGAGGAACTAAACAAAGGATTGTATGGTGAGTAAGGGAAGAACTAGATGGCATTTGTCGTAAGATAGTTTTAAATTTTTCCTGCTGTTTTTTTTGAAAACAGTGACAAATGTGGGTATCAGACTTAAAATTTCTAGGGTTCTCCTGACCTATGGTATGATCCTGTCATACTTCTTGTTATGCCTTATGTGGTAAATCGATGATATAATCCTGCCACAAGATCAAGGCTAGGTTTAATGGAATTCATCTCCATCTTTACCAAGCATTAAGTTGAGTCTTGATCAAGAGCTATTGAGGAAACTCATGCATTATTTATGTATGTCTGTACAGAGAATGATTTTCGTGATATATTTGTGTATGGGAACCTAAATGATTAATGGAACAGAGCAGTCATCTTATAAGGAAGAGACAAGGCTGGAAAAAAGGCAGCTGGGAGATAATAAGACTGAGAGTTGATATGATCAATGTTCACAATATCATGAAGGTCATGGGTAAAATGAATACACTGTTATTTCCCAAATCCTGCAATGTTTGAGCTACAGTGTATTGATGAAACTATTAGAAGTTTGGTTTAAAGCACAGAAGAAAGCACTTCTTTGACTTCTGAAATTTATTTCCAAAGGAGGATGTGGAGGCAGACTCAAAGTCATGGACAGCAAGTCCATACAGAGATACTAAGTGAATAGAATCATAGAATCATTATGATTGG